>NC_048429.1:7172001-7177881 GCF_013103735.1 Etheostoma cragini | reverse complement strand
ACTCGGGTGCCAGCTTGGAAGGTGGCAAAGACTCTTCTTATCAAGTGGTGCCACATGCAGGCTCTGATGTGCCATTGTGAAAGGACATTTTTCTCCCTTTCATCTAATTTGGTCTCCTATTGTCTATTTGTTTCCTATTGTTCCTCTTCGCCTCGTTCTTTAAGGTGATTAATTAATTTCTCTTGATTTTTTTTGCTCACTCTTACTTGTTCTTTGTCTTTCTCTCTTTGTCTTCCTCTCTCTGGCTCACTATCTGTCCTCCATCTCTTTCAGTTTGCAGTGTGTCTTTCGTGGTTTATCTAAGTCTCTCATCAGTGCTCCCTTAGCTCTTTCCTGCACGGCCTCCTCCATTTTCTAATTAGAATGCTTTTTAATCCTTCTCTTTGTCCGTCTCTTGCTTCCTCATGTGTTGTTTCCCTCTCTCCCTCTCTCCTTCCCTCCATCCCTTCCTTTATTCTTTGTCTGGGATTGTATCTTTCTCCCCTTTGTGTGCTCTGACAGGCCGCTTCCTCTCATTGATGGTGATGGCAGGCTCAAGCCCACTCCATAATGCTGCTGATATTTTTCCCACTGGAGACCCCACTGTTGCTGCTGCTGCACTCCCCTGCATCCCAAAAAAAATGGATAGAGACACCCCTCCATCCCTCCCACCCAATCCATACTTCTCTGTTTCCTCTAGCTCTGCCAAGCTTCTACCATTCATTCATCAGTGGAGCAGTTCAACAAGACTGGTTTGTTTTGGAGAGTCACTGGGCCCCAGTCTCATAGAGATTAATGCTTCAACAGACCGGGATGACATTTATGAGGCATAGTCTGGAGTAAAGGAAAGAAGGAGAAAAAGTATGGGTAATGGTGTTGGATCATATGTGACCCTTTGCACACACACTGCCACTTCAGAGGGAATCCTAATTTTGAGACAGAATCAGGACTAAAGTGTGTTCGCGAGAGTAAGAGGCCACATTTATATGTAAAAGGAAGTTCTCATCCTAGTTGAGTCACCACCACGATGAACCATCCTTGTATTTGCCACCTCAGCATCATTCAGTGACATGCTAGTGGTCATTCTGACTGATGTTGACTCCGAGCCAGCCAAGTGTTAAAGTAACTTAAATAATTCATTTCTCAGCTATTTGCCCAGAGTAACCATTATTCCTTGTATTGACACAGCCCTCAGTTAGAAGTGATCACTGCACACGCGCACACGCACACACACACACACACACACACACACACACACACACACACACACACACACACACACACACACACACAAGCAGTCATGAATGCATCCATAAATGTCTCCAATTATGTCTGCCTTCTGCAGAATGATGGATACTGCTCTATGGCTGTAAACGGGTGTTTACTCTATACTGCACTCTAACATGCACGGCACATTGCTACGAATGGTTCTAGGGGAGAAGTTATCAATATAGAGGTAAATTAGAATGGATCTGAGGAGAAGTACAACATGCACACTCCTCTCTCCCCGCGCCGAGCTCCATCACTCTTCACTGCCATGTGATCAATGGGGCCGAGACAGTGTTGCCATGCTGCTATCCATTCTCATTACTGACACCACCGACTGTCCACTTCTGCTTTCTTCTTGTTGTCTGCCCAAAGCTAAGAGAGAGAGAGAGAGGCTGTCAGTAGCTTTGTTGAAGTGGATTTGCGATCATGTTGAAAGCAGGCTTGAACTTGCCATGTTGTTCGCAATGGAATTGGTGTTTTTAGTCCACGCGTCCTTTGGCTGAACTTGACATGTTTTCTGCAAGTAGTGATGAACCTGCGCTGGGCTTGCATGCGCATCATTGTTGATGCATTGTTTGGCTCGTTAGAGTATGATCTTTTGTGCTGAGCTAAACTAGGACACATTCCCATTGTTTGTTTATTTCAAAATAAATGGTATGCATAAATAATCTTCAGTTTCTGTAGATTTATAGTCACAATTTCTATGAAAGTGCTATTGTCTACAACACTGTTTGCATTAAAACGAGTGCTGGAAAACTATAGAGTGAGAATGATGGACAGGACGTGCGATTTCATCCAAAACATGCATAGAGCCCGCCTGTGGAGTTCAGATTATCATCAGCCGCTATAACAAACATTCCTTCTTCTTTAAAGTAAGCAGAGTCCCACTGATTCAATTCTGTTTCCTGGCGATTTCATGAAGTCATCTGTGTCACATAGTGATTGCTTATGATGTACACATGCATAGTCACACGCACACATGCATTTGAGTATATGTTCAAGCAAGGAACTGTATACAGAATAGGAACGTATGGATTAAGGCTTTGTCCAATGACCCTATATGTACAAACACTATAGCCTGCATATGTTCTGATGCAGACAAGACACAAGCGTTTGCACACGTGTGCATGCGCTCACAGTAGACTGATCTGTTGATTCTCAAAAACTGGAGCTTCTCTAAGGGAAAGTGTCAGAACCCAAGATACATCTTGCAATGTCTTAATTCATTATTGTGGAATTCTAAATATCCATGCTTGTTTGTCTTGGTTGAGTTGCATATTCATCACCATTATGTCAACTAAAATCCCCAGCGCTCTACAAACAGCTCCATTGTGTGATGGAAGCCTTTAGGCTGCAGGAGGGATCAGGCTAATCACATTAAAAGTGTAAATTATTATTTCACGAGCACATCAGCGTGCTGTTGTCATGTATGAAGCTAATTGTTTTGGGGGTAAGAGACACACTAGTTCGGTACAAGAAGCTTTTTGTTTGACTCTATTGTCTTGTGTAGTCAAACACAGAGCTGTTTAAACAGCCAGAGACATTTGATCTGAGTTTTATGACATTTGGCATGGCCCTAAGAGCTTTGTGGGTAATGCAGACAGGCCAGAGGCTATGGGAATTGCGAATTGGGAAAGTTCAGCACTGACATCTTTTCTTTGTATAGCTTTTTTTGTAGTTATGGTAGCAAACTCTTGTGCAGCAGACATATATATATGTTCGAGTGACCTTTGAAGCACAACTTGTGTGGTGGTTCATATCTTATCCGTGTTGCACCTGTGAATAAGGCCAATATTATTACTCACACAAGAGAAAAAGGAAGTAATGAAATCTTGCATCTGGACCATTCTCACCAAACAATGCCCTGAGCCTGCTGTACGTACATAATATCATATTGTGTTGTCATGTAAATATTTTGAAGTATTGCTCTTTTATTAATCCCACGTGAATTGTTATGACTGAGAATGGCCCACAGAGGGAAAAGCGACCATGAAAGGTGATATCGGTTTTGATGAATGCCAAATGCGCGCCGCTGAAATGGGAGAAATTTCACAAGGGCTGAGGGCTGCATTAAAGCAGAGTGTGTCTCTGGTTTCAACCAGTGTTCATCTGGGAAGTGATGCATTCGATTCATTTGTCCCTGTGTGTCGTTTCATAGACGGGGCAGGTTACTGATGGCTTTGGCGGCGGAGCAGTTCTCTATCATGGCTGACGAATGTGACAGTAATGCAGACTGTAGCTGCTAATGGGACCGCCGGGACTTTCCGCCGTGTGCGACATCAATCAAGAACCCCGGCACGCTAACTCAAATGGCCCTCCTCACTCACTCAACACATAGCAGATGTCTTACTCTGATCCTCCAGCCCACGTATAAAAAATGCCAAATGCATGCTAATGATGTTGTTTTGTTGCTTTGACAAAACAATCCCCATTATGCCTACAAATGGCTGTAAGGTGTTGGGTGTGTTCTTGCATCGTGTTCAATGCGGTCTAATGAAATTTTATGGTATTTCTGGTCTAATTTGGTCGAAATAAAACTCCTCTAGTCTGACGTTGGGCCGTATGGTTTGTTGACAGATTGGATGTTGTATTACAATTAGTGGGAGTTGGGCTATCTGAACTTTGAGCATCACGAGCCCCCATGGTCAGTCTCTGATGTGGGCACACTGAGGATTTTTCACAGAAGGGAAATAACAACATGTTAAACTTGAGATGACCTAGGGGTCAAGGCGGCGTCCGTGGACTGCAACGTCCTCGGTATTCGTCCAGTCGTGGACCTTTGTTACATGTCATTCTCCATATCTCTCTTTCTCTTATTTCTTGTTTCCACCGTTACTACAAATGATGTCTTAGGCTTCATCTGTTGCTGCTTCCCAGTTAAAGCATGACCCCGTAAAACTCTTAATAAGAAACAGTAGCAAGATGTGTTTGTGTTAACAGGTACTACAAGGTGCCCTGTCAAGTTCTTATTTAAAAAAAGTTTTAGTTTGGATTCAGTGTTGCTCACCTCATGCATTGTGTGTCCCTGCTATTATTTTCTTTCTTTCTCATAAAACATTTGCAGGCAGATTTGTCCTAATAGATGGAAACCCACATTTTTTTACACCTATATTAACTAACTTGCCTTTTCCGGCCTTTGCAGCATTTCTTTGAGCATTAACGCCACCTGTAAATCAATGGAATAGCATGCAACCATAGCCAGGATGTGATACAAACAAAAAAGGACCAAAATAAGGGCGCCTAAATTATTGTTGGGAATTGGTTGGTAGGGGGTCAAGATTAGTAGGCAAACATTGAGTGTACTGTATAATTCTCAATATTGCCTATTCTCAAGTTTATGGAAAAACATCTTAAAAGGTAGATGTATGCTTAATTGTCCACACCAAAAGGATTGGGCACAGTTGTCTCTGTGCAGCATGTGTCCCACCATGGCTCACCTTACTGCAGTGTTCCACTAAAGGACGATACCAGTCTGTGGTTGTCCCAAGGGTCCCTGTTAGCAATAAAATGACTCACCTTCACAAAGGCTGCCACAAGTTCTTGAGAGTAAGTCGAGATGTCACTTTTTTTCTTTCCCTTTTTCCTTGTCCCTCTGGCCTGGTGCTGAATCGACACACCGGTGTCTGTTGGAGCGGAGCATCGATCCCTCCCCCAGTCAGCACGTCCTCAGGGGGGGAAGGAAAGAGAGGAAGAGAGCGATATGCTTAGAGCAGCAAAGCCCCTCTTGTATAAAAAAATGCTGAGACAGAGAGGAGATGCGCTGATCTGTGTAAGATACACTCCTGAACACAGCATGATGAACGCGATAGACTGTAACCTTTTTGGCAAAGTTTCAAGGTGTAATGTACATTAGTGTGAACAGCTTTCAATCTTGTTGCGGTTCTTGTTGTATTTGTAATCTCTGTATGAAGGGCACAAAACCTTTTTCGGTGCACATACTGGTCTGTCACCTCAACCCTTCAAAAGCAAGATAGCCCTTTTGTCTCAATGTACCTGCTCATTTCCTCCATTTTCCCAGTGACACTGGATTAACGGCCCACAAATTTCCCTGCTGCCATCATTCCTATCCCCTTTCACCCAGACAGGGAGGGCTTTTTGTAGTTGATCCCCTCCCCCTGAAGGCTGTAATCACCCTGAGAATGGGGTAATTAGGACCACTGTAGGGTAATTACCAGAGCTTGAGTTGTTTAATTACGGCCTTCTCTGGAGCTGTCTGATTCCAAGTGACAGTGGAGACTCCACTCACTGATGGAGGGATTTCATCCTCTTGACTGCAGCAGCATGTGAGGGACAGAGAGAGATGGAGACACGGTGATAGAATGAGTGGGAGGGATTGGAGGGGTGGAACTGAGAGGAAGAATAGGGTGTAGGCTAAAAACAAAAGATTGATGGAGGTGGATAAATATATGTCTACAACAGCGAGAGGAGGTAATGCAAAGCAGATTTCATTTCTGAACAAAAGTGTACCATTGTGTTTGTGAAATGTATTTTGCGTGAATATTTGTCCGTTGGTATTTGTTGCTATGATTTTATTATTCCGCACATTATTTATGAAGCTATGGAGCTAGAACAGTGACAGTAACCTGTGGTATTGAAAATAAAATTTGGCATTGAAACAACAAATATTGGCAT
>NC_048429.1:7029002-7171901 GCF_013103735.1 Etheostoma cragini | reverse complement strand
ATGCCAATATTTGTTGTTTCAATGCCAAATTTTATTTTCAATACCACAGGTTACTGTCACTGTTCTAGCTCCATATGAAGCCCCATCATTACAACGTAATGTGCAACATCAGTAGTATAAGCAAGAGCAGGGGTGATTGGGCACTGCTTTGTCTCAGATTTCTCCCATATAATGCTAATAATAATGATATAGAATTGCTAAGTCAACTGACAGAAAAAACAAAATCAACAGCATTTGTAAAGCTGGTTTAGGTTCTCCAAAACTTGTTTTGTTGTGAAATATGTCACTCTTCACCGTGCATGAGGCCACCAATCCTCGTTCCTATAGTGGACAGTGTTGCCACCTGTCACCGGGGTTTTGATCACCCGATGGGGTGAGAGAGAGAGCTATTGACTACAATGACTAATGACTAATGACTACTAATGACTACAGTTCTGTCTCATCCCCCATCTCTTATTTAACTTCCAAGTATTGGTTTTAAACACACTCATGACACACTTTTAACACACAACACTTATAAATGTCTTGCTCCTTGAATTGAACTGGTGGAGCTCACTTTGGAGTTCGATTTGGAAAAATAAATGCCGTACAATATTTGGACTCATGTTGTCAACAGCAGGGGGCAACATGACAAACGAGCGTCCCATTGGCCGCACAGCAGGTTCCTGTTTAAAGAATCACATGTGGACGTGACTGAGAATAGGAGGGCCTCCCTTTCTTCTCTTCCAAAGGGCCATGACACCAATGGACAGCCATCTTTGACTCCAAAAGTAAAGGACCTGTGGACCTGAAGATTTGTGGGGCAAAGGGCAGGGAGTCATTCTCCAAACTAGGGGAAAGGAATTTACCCGGGCGGCCTGACATTCCCTCAACTGGAAAGATGAGTCCGTCTGCCCAGTGTCTCAGTCCAATCCTCAAATAGTGTGTGGCGAGAAGTTTCCCGCTGCTTACAGACAATAATTGTAAAATCCTGACCAGAGATTGATGCACATGATTAAAACCCCATGTCCTAATATTTTGACCAAAAGCACACGGTCACCAACCAGATGGATGCTGAAAAGTTTTGATTTATCTGGGCTGGAAGCTTGGAATTCAGTTCCTCAAATGACTCATTCATTTCAGTCCAGTGTGGTCAGCAGTTGAAAGGGTCTGCTGGACATATTTGCATGCGTGTTTACAAAAAACCAAACCCCTCCAAATTTTTGGTCTTTATGACTGGTGATTGAGAGCCTCTTTGATGGAACGGCGACCATTTAAATCTTTGTTTGGATTCCAATGAGTTGCATGTGAGTTCTGTTTGTATTTCCACCGTACCAGAGACCCTCATAACTCAAAACACCAGATGAAGATGTAAGGACAGAAAATATGTCCTGACAGATCTATGGACCTTTGGCCTATTGAACCTTGAGCTCCTGCTTCCGTACCACTAGGTTTAGTAGCATTGGCCCCCTTTTGGGTGACCTAGGGGTATTTTTGTGTTGGTTGCAGGAAGTGGCCAGTGAAGCAGCATTTTAACTCAACTGATCCCAGCTCTTTAGCAACAGGTTGTCACTCTCCTTGTTTCTGGGGGTTGACTGACAGACATGTGTTTGATATACTGATCATCAAACAGATGAGCCACAGTTATTACAAATGCTGCAGATGTTACAAACTATCATTCTTTAATATATTTGGCATGGTGCTGGACAGATGTTACAACATGACAGTGGAAATCCGTGGGGTAGGGATGGTGATAGATGAACCGGCGGCTGTCCGCTGCTGGCAAACCACAGCAATGCAGGGAATCACCTCTGCCAGAAGACAAGGGAGACTGACTGTGGCACCTCATGGTAAAAACCGCAAGACCTTAAACTCATGACCTGCTCAATAGCTCACGGAGTTGAGCTCACGGAGCTTTTATTTGTATCACTGAGTGTATATTAACACTCTGTAAATGTCAGTCAGGTGGAACCGTCAGGCATATAAGTGTAAAACGAGGAGACACCAAAAGCTTGTTGGGAAGTGCTATTTCCAGACGGCCTCGCCCTTCCTGGCGGTTACGACCTAGGGTCGGATGGGCACACTCAAACATCTTTGGCACTCTGCACTCACTATCTCTGTCACCAAGTCTGCTAATGTTTCTTCTACTGTAGAGACACAGTGACAATTTTTAGATGTTGTTCAAAGTATTTCAGAGTGAGGATGCAGCAGCTTTGTAGACAACATTTTTTGTCTGGGTTCAACAAGCACTATCTTGTGAGGGCCCGTCCACATGTTTTGGATTGTCTCTGATGTGTTTTCCATGTGTGGCATACTTTCATTCATTATTGAAGTTGCAGGAATTGTTTGAATGCTTTTGCTCTGTAAAAGCATTGCAATCACGAGTTAAAAAGCTGTTTGTTTGCCGTAACTATCCTTTGATTGGCATAAGATTGACTGCTCAGCATATAATTAGTTGCTTCCAGCATAATTGTTCTTTTAGTGTCGAAGTTCCCATACCAAAATAACTGTACCATATTTAGAACAAATCTCTTTTGCCAACATGTTTTCTCTATACCTATGGTCACCTGGCAGATTTCTCCCAGTTCAGTAATGCCTTGCTGTCTCATGAGATTTTCTTTTTAACAAAAACCCATCGCTTTTGAAACCATTTCAAAGCATTTTGAAAGAAAAAAAGGAACTTCATATCAGTGACCTTCCTCAGTTCAACTATCTCCTGCATCCATCTGTGAGTCTTCTCTCCAATTAGTGGGAGAAAAACAACCTAACTCGGAGAACTGAGACAAATTCAATCGCAGAGTGAAAAAAAGAAGCCTTAGTGTTTGATCTCTGCAGGCAACACTATAAAGAAACCTTCGCCGAAACGTGTTATCTTTAGAATAGACTGAAGCCTCACCTCCTCCACCTCAGTGACCTTGTCATTTGCCTCTCCATCTTATCAGAGGAGGAAATGATGTCAGCCCTCATCCCTTTACACCATAACAAGGGGTGAAAGCAGACTCTCCTGCAGCCAGTCAGTTAGAAATAATTAAAGTGGAGGCTCCATGATTTAACAGGAGACCACAGATCGATAGTAGCCTGTAGTGTGAAGACTGAAATTGCTGGGTAGGTTTTTGTTGAAAATAAAAATAAAATAAGAAGCCCTCTCTGTGGATGCTGATGTGTTTCCAGCGTCACATGAGGGTCTGTTTAATGCAGTTGGCTGCCAAAGACAGTTTTTTAATTGGCTCCCTTGTGTTGATCATTGTACTGTTCTCCCATGGACTCCTGAAGCAGCAGTACAGTGCTACCGCCTTGCTGCCTATTAGAACTGACAGTTTAGCATCCATCACTTAATGTGTCCAATTTCTCATCCTCCTGTCTCGAATGAGAACTCAGAAACTTGCTCCACTTTCTTTTTGTTGCATCAGCTTTGTTGTCCTTTTGTTCAGGTTGTATGGCTGTATGCAAAATAGCATTAACCTCCTCCTCTAATGTCTGTCAGTCAACACAGTGCCTGTCCTTTGTGCATCACGTCACTTTAGCCGAGCGCCTTTAGCAGAGATAAAAAAGCCATCTGACCCCTTTTAAAGTGGAGCTCCGCTTGCAGCCCTGTGATCGCTCTACCATTTGTGCCCTTCCCCATGGTTTGGGTTTGCCCCCACATTTCATGGCTTCAGACACTCTCACTGAGATCAAACTCCAAAAGTGCTGACCACCTGCTGGGACTCCCTCTGAAAGTGCTAATGACCCTGTTTGTCTGAGGAGACACCAGCTCTTCTGTCGTGTCTTCCCCCTTCCCTCCGACTCCGTTCTTACTTTATAGTGATTACTTTGCCACTTGTGCCCTTCTTGTCCGACCTTAACTGCCTTGAGGTTGGAGGAGGGTTGAACTTTTACTGTAGGTCAGTGTCTTTGGTGGGAGAAAAGTGCTGGTCTGGTTTTGTTGGGAACAGACGGGCAAACACCTGCTGACTTGCTGATGACACAGGTGTTGACATGTCAGTGAACACATCACATAGTGTAGATTTCTATATTAATACTTGTTAGGCCTCCAGCTTTGGATTTAGAAACTTTTTACTGTGTCAGTTTGATAAACCCACAAGGACAAAATACTGTCAGTAGGAGGATTATTAAATGTTGACGTCAATGCTTGCTGGATGTTCACAGCCTGAAAATAAATCAAAAACTCAGTGTAAATCCATCCTAAATCATGACAAAGGATTGGCTGTATCATGTCCATCTGGCCATGTTTCAATAACTAAAACTATGTAAGGAATCTGATATGAGAGCTGTGGCTGTGGATCCGGTGTTTTGCAGTAATGCGCCTTTCCTCTATGTCAGCGGTTAGGATTGCAGAGCGATCATCAGAACTGTGATGATGCTTTTCTGGGCTCAGATCAACTCTACATTATCCATGAGACTTGAATATGCCGCTCCCCACCCCCTATGCTTGGGGCCTCACATTACCATGAGCCCGCAAAGTAATTTGTAGATAGATAATTTCAATAACGTCTGACAGCAACTACACATTGTTGGCTGTTGTCCTTGTTTGGCAGAATTACTCTCAGAGGTTCAGCTCGTTGCTAGTTTTTGGGAAACTGGCAAGAGTGTCTGTGGTAGCCCAATTAGTGGTTTTGGCTGATGGGACAGGGGATCAGTGTTAGTAAGTGGAGCACAATGTGCTTCATGTTTCAACATCAACAAAGATACACGTTAACCAGTGTAAGACAAAGATATGCTTTAAAATGTCATATTGCGCTTACATTATGAATACATACAGCATGTCTTGTAAGCTTAGTGCAACTGGATGCCATCATAATCTCCTGCTTAAATAACAGAAACAGAGAAACTAGAATCAACTGAAAACTCAGTCTGAGTTTTTGCATCAATCACATGTGCACATGCTGTTTATTTTTTCAGTCGTTATCTTTGATGCTGGGTTTGCTCTGTTGACTTCTCAATCTTTAAGAAACACATACATTTTAAATTGTATTGTATGTTTTTATTTGTTTTCTTAATGGACCTTTATTCTAATTATAAAAGCCATCCGTCCATCCATCCAACCAACCAACCAACCAACCAACCCAGAATTTAAACCGTGAAAAGCACTAGCTTAATTGTTAAATACCAAGGAGCGTTCAATAACCAGTAACTGATATTTGGCAATGAACTGACCCTGCGTAAACTCTCTTCCAATATAAAAACGAAAAGAAAATCTGTTATTGACAAGAATATGCAGAGTTCCCTCAAAGCCATTTTTGTAGTACTGTGATCAGATTCTTGCTATGACAGGTCGATTTGAACTCTCATTACAAAAATATGCTCCCGGTATCTTTTCTGCAAGAATGCTTATTCACATGAATTCTTAGATGTCAAAGAGTACCAGAACTCCTCTGTGCTTGCTCATCATAACATTTCCGTTTTAAGAATACCAAGAAAAAAGAATCAGTAGAAATATGATGCACCTGTTGTAATATAATTTAAGAAAAAAAGGGTTTTGTAAGAGAATAAGTATGAAATGTAAAATATAAAGTAGCTTATGAAGTAAAATTATGTAGTGTGGCCTTATGTTTTGGCCATAATTAATTTCTAATTAGCTGATGCCCTAATGCTCAATTAGTTAAATGTTTCCAAAGTTTACTCAGAACTGAATGATACTTTTTGTCCACATGCCAGATCCCATCACTTTTGTGGTGAATGATGTTTAATTTTGAAGAGTTTTAAAACTAATGGTTTTCACTAATGGTGTTTGTTAGTTATGTGCATCATAAGATGCAATAGCAGAGATAATAGGTTCTTTATTTAGAGTGCGACCATTATGTTTAAGCTATTGTGATATCCATTTAACCAATAACCTCGTAACATTTTTGTGGATGCTTTTATGTGTGGGTTGAGCTACTCTTGAAAAGCCAGCCATTTCTTTTTTATCACTCTCTCTACATAGTTAAGCCGTCACATCATTGTCTGCATAAACTTGCAACACATCAGCAATGAGCAGAAAGGCTTCATTTTCAGCACAGAATGGTATGGGAAAAATCAAAAAGCCAGTGACTGGAATGCTTCTTGGCAGGTTCCTTGATTTTGTACAAGGGCCGCTTGTGAATGAGTCAAACCCACTTTGGGGGGTTCATTGCTGCTCCGGTACCTGTGAGAAAACCACTAACCGTACTCCAAGTCTCCGGTTTAATTAGTCAAGGGTTTGAATGGTTGTGGTTTTCAGTGTAAAGCCTTGACAGGCATCCAAATAATCTTGTGGCAGACCCAGAATAACTTCTTTGCTTGGTGAAATCTGGAATTTGGAAGCAGAGACGTCCAATGGTTGATTTCATGCCCCTTGTGTGATTAACCAATCACAGTCAGAGATGAGCCTTAGGAAATGTAAACACACTCCTCTGTATAAAACATTCACTTCTAAGACGCGAATCTTTCGATGGTTTCCTCCTGTCAGATTGTGTTTAATCTGATTCCAAGTACAAATTATTTCGACATTGTGATTAATTTATGTTAGATGAAATGTTAACTTTAAACATTTACAGGTTGTTGATATATTTAAACTGGAAAAAATGAACAGAGCTTTTAATTCTGAAGTTTATTATTATTTAGAAATGATAGATTCAAATAAATAAGTAATACAGTGCAAGGAATGGGATTAAACAAATTTTGTTGTGCCTCTCACCCAAACACATCCCTTCTTCCCAAATAACTTTAAATTAGCAGACATTAAATTACACCCCCCTTTCGTTTACCGTGGATGTTATATTCCTTTTAGTCTGTGTTTGTGTTGGCCTGTTATTTTCTTTTCTCTTGTCCCCTTGTACTTGTGTAAAGTGTCCTTGGGTTTTATGAAATGCGTTATATAAATCTAAGTTATTACGTTGGTTGCTTCAACAATCTCTTAATGCTTTGGCTTGTGACACAGACGCTGATACCCGGTTTAGCTCATCATACATCCGGGTTAAGTACCGTAACCAACACTTGAAATGCATCTGTGCGATTGTTACATACTCTCTTGTTGTAAATGAATGAGTTTCTGTTAGAGCAAAACAATTCACCACAACTATATTACCCTCCCACGACGCCTAGACTTTTACGACAGCGTGGTAACAACTCTACCGCTTTTGTCCAAGGGCCACTGGGATCAATGCAACGTATGTTGCCACATTAACATACATCTACCTACATGTATATGTTGAAAATCATGTCAATAATTAAATCTGATCTGTTTTCAATTAATGCAAATAAGATTAAAAAGGCAAACATTCTTTCATCACATATTGCTAAAAATAGTTAACTAGTGTTTAGAGAAAACGCAAATAAAAAACACACCTGTGCCATCATTTGGCCTTCTTAAAACTTAAAAAGTTAACGTCACAAATATAGACACATACAATCATGAAAGCCACCTCAGTCTTTCTGATTATGGCTTGTTTTGGCTATCATGCAAGAAGTATCAGAAATATATTTATTCTAAATGTCCCATCGGTCCTAGATGAGTTTAATGGTAAGTGATGATTCTGTTCAAATCTACACAAGACATCGTCTTCTGGTGGTTCTTCATTGCTCTGAGCAGTGGAGAGCACCCCATCACAGCTGGAATCGATACACTTTTCCAAGGAATGCAATGCATGAATAGATAATTACAGTTGCTATGGCGCAGGGAGAACGCCAATGAGTTGCAAGTGATCGTAATTACTCTTCATGCATGTGAAAAGAAGGGCCTGCAGTGCTGATTCTACTGTAGTGCTGCAACTGAAGGAGCCAATAATGCCTGCAGAGTCACCGCTAGCTCTAAAACAAAAAGTCAAAAAGTAGGTTAGAGACTTCAGATTTGCTGCTGAGATGACAATGCTGTATTCCACTACGTTATGGAGCGAAAGCAACATTAATTTAATTTAGTTATTAGTACAACTTAATTGTCTTGCTCCATGTTTCAGTCAGATTTATTTCCCTAGCTGGGTTTTTCAGATCTGAAGTTCATGTGTAAGTTGTGCTCCATGTTTTCCTGGGGTAAAATGCAAGAGGATTGTTTGTTGTATCCGCTTTTGTTCCAAGATATTTAAAACTTTTTCTCTTTGCTCTTGAATCCAAAATTGTTGTATCAATGTTTGACCATCCTCCAGAAGGGGTGATTCAAGGGTGACGGGTGAGGTAGGACTGAACAATGTGCCATTCATCATCAACAATCCCCCAATGTGTAAATAACCACGGCTGATATTAGAGAACTCAGTTATTGGCTATTTTGGTATTAACATCGAGGCCATGTATTTGTTTTGTTTTGCACATGACGGAACAAGAGGACGTCAGCGAAACACACTAGTCTGATTCTTTGTGTGTCTAGTGTTTTCATGATGCAACCTGCCAACTTGAGCATGACGGCCAAATGCAGCCACAGGAATCCATTACAGAGAAGGAACCTGATTTTAGACATGGCTCTACCGTGCACAGATGAAAAATAACCTTTTAGAAGCCATTCATGTTATCCTATGGGACTGACTCAATGCCTCCATTGTGTGTGTGTGTGTGTGTGTGTGTGTGTGTGTGTGTGTGTGTGAGAGTGATATTGTTAGGAAAAAGAATCAAAACTCATTTTTGTGCTTGAATTGTTTTTCATCGGCAGAGCCAGAGTCTTTCCTTTAGGTGTATGGGTTCACTCTCCAGCAATAGAGGCCCTTGTTGTGGTGTAGTGGCTGTGTTGTAGCAATATAACAGGTCTCCTGTGGGACACTGAGTTTGAAAAAGGGCAGGTCTGCCATGAGGTATCCAAACAGGTTTAATGGACCTGCAGGAGCCCCTTGAGGGCGATGCTGGCTAGAATGGGTCACAGAGGGGTCATGTTTATTCAGTGCATCTTGGAGTGTGCCTAAAACAACGTGGTTGCTCCTTTTCTCCCCCATACCCCATTCACCTATTCCGTGTTTCAGGCCCTGACTGAGCCGGGTTTAGGCCACATCTGGATGCAATTCCCCTTAAAGCTGATGCTGAAAAATCCTACTGAAATTCTTCAGGCTGGGGGAAGCAAGTAAGGGAGATTTTAATATGAACAAAATGGAAGGAAGATGAAATTGTAAAATGGAACTGCTGTTTTGTTTTCTATTTTTTTTTCTTCAGTGGACCATGGTGTCTGTCAGCCTTAAGCGATTGCTTGTACTGTGGGCTGTCAAATACGTGGATTTAGACAAATGTGACATATTTATATGGATATTCATAGCCTTGTGGGATTAGGCGGAGCAAGTGCAGTTTCACATTTGAGGCATGTTTAAAATGGGAAGTCACTTTTCATTAAATGCAACCAGATTTTGGAGTACCTGCCAATAGTTAACTACACTCTGTGTGAGTGATGCAATGGGGAAAAAGACCATGCACAACAAGCAAAATGTGGCACAGATTGTTTGCAGAAAAGGAATAAGGTGACTAGCTTTCTATGCAGGGCTCTGGAATGTGGCTTACCTACAATAACAGCAGTGTATGAGCCTCAGTGAAGGCTTGGCACTTGTGTGCAATGTAAGGCCAACCACGACCTATCACGCTGTGAGCTTCACATTTTATCGATAGTTGGAAGAGAAGTTAGGCTCAGAAATGGGAATGTGTTCATCATTAAAAATGTGAAATACTCCATCCACCATGAAGTTAGTGGCAACTTGTAGCATGGGTTATGGTTCCTCATTAAATTTAAAATTTTGCACGATTTAGTGACGGTAACAAACATAGGATTCATTGAACTCATGAGGTATAAATGGAAATAGACATATTTCATTTTAAACGGAAAAGGAAAAGAAGGGCATAAACAAGGTCAACCAACACATAACGCTAATTTCAGTCAGAAAATGATTATGCACTCACATACAGTACTGTGCAGAAGTCTTAGGCACGTGTTAAAAAAAAAATGCTGTAACCTAAGAATGCTTTCAAAAATATAAACAATGATTGTTTATTTTTTCATCAGTTTACAAAATGCAAATTAAGCGAACAAAAGAAGGTTCCCTGCAAGTTTGGGGCTGCATTTCTACAAATGGAGTTGGAGATTTGGTCAGGATCAATGGTGTCCTCAATGCTGAGAAATACAGGCAGATAATTATCCATCATGTAATACCATCAGGGAGGCGTATGATTGACTCCAAATTCAATCTGCAGCATTTATTCTCAAAAGCCTTCTTAATTGACAGCGTTTTTTCATACCTGCCTAAAACGTTTGCACAGTACTGTATATCACATGAATGTCATGTAAGTCTTTTTGAAAGGATCGTTCTGTTATAGTGTTGCTCAGGTAACCTTCTGTCTAACTCTAACCCTTCAGTTCCTATCTGTAGTTTCTTCTGTAGGCCCACTTTATTATAAACCAGGCATGCTCTTACACAAGGTTTAATTCTTAGTCAGATTTACTTGAAATTATATACAATAACCGGTTATTTTGTACTCCCAATAGGACAAACTGATATTGGTGCCAAGTAACTTTGAATCCCAAGTCTCACAGAAGCCCATGGTTACTCAGTTGGCCCAGACGTAGACTGAGTTAGATTGCTTGTGAAAGCTGTTCATGTGCATTGATGGGCTGTGAACTCCTTCTCACCCTTGAGCCAGAGGGCTAAAGAATGGAACTCCCATTGGTTTCAAACAGAGGTATTGACTTAAGGTGAAAATCCTTCTAATATGGAAACAAATAAATGCTGACACCTGTCATGTCTTGTAACACTGAGTACTAAGCAGCCAAAGGAAATCAAACGAGGGTACTCACAAATGCTGTCTCTCAAAAAATTAGCATTGATTTGGGATTGTTGTATAGGCACTTTAGTTTGTGCGTGCGTGTGTGTGTGTGTGTGTGTATGTAGATATGTATGTGTATATGTATGTATGTATATATATATATATATATATATATATATATATATATATATATATATATATATATATATATATATGTAGTAACCCATTAGAGATTTACAGAGTGTTGACCATGAATGTGAATGTGGGTGTTTCTATATAGATAGGTGTGCACACATGTAAGTTTATAATTCAGAGACATCAGTGGTCAGAGCCTAGTGGTCTACTGGGATTTGTGAGGTATCATATTCTGGTTTTGTGAACCGGTGTAGAACGTTGACTGAACTGCCAAGACGGCAGACAAATCCAAACCAGCTGGGAGACGTCACTCACTGTTTACTGATATTTATCTGTGACTCACACTGATTACATGCTAGCTATCAAGGAATCGTGAGCTGCTGATGGAGAATGAGTCAGTGAGAGAAAAGTATCCGACAGGAAAGATTTGGTGAAATAAACGGTGAGGGAAAAGGAAATTGAGGAGAGGGATAAGCATGAGAGATAATAGAGGTGATACGGTCCATTCACCCAAATAACCCATATAGTTTTTGTTTTATCTGCTGATGTTTTTCGATGGCAAGTGAGATTTCTGCTACAATCCAAATACAATGGAGGTAAATGGACTTTTATTTTTGGTGCTCAGGGTTTAAAGTTCTTACTAAAAAATATGTTCAGCAGTGTGTTTCTGTGGATTCTCCAGAATAGCCGGGATAATTATTTCTGGAATGACATGATTCCATTAAAGTCAAATGTATTTTTTTTCAATTCCAGAGGCACCACACACATTTCTTTTAACTCCGTTGCTTTGGGTTTGCAGCAAAAATGTCAAAAAGTAGTAAGCAAAAATATTTTTTGAGTAATCAGAAAAAAAACTAGAGGCTGTAGACTTACTGTAACCCATTACACATAATCAAAAAGCTTTTAACGCTCACATGAGCAACGGGTTCGAATCACTCTCATAAAAATGTGCCATCGGCCAAAGGCTTAAATATTCAAACACATGCAATCAATATAGGCGTTAATGTCATAATAATATAAAAAATACAGCAAGGGTAAAAATAATTTAAGTAGAAACATGTAATAAAAATTATCATACAAAAACTATTTATCAAATTAATGTAAATGTTATCTGCCGAAATGTAATGATTGTGTGCTCACATTAACTATAAGCTCGAGGACACGTGCAGACCTTTGATAGAAAGCAACAAGGAGCTGACGTTACATGCTGGGATGCCTCTTCAGCCTCACCTTCTCATCAGATCATGAGCACCGAGGTCAGAGGTCCAGCATCAGATCCGATCCCTCTCCTTCCCTGTCCTGTCCAGACCTCACCATTATCAGCTCTGTCAGATGCACCGACAGCCGAGGTCTGGGACCCTCTTTCCTGACCTGCCCATCTGCTCCCAGGAGAATTCCTCTAATGAGGCACTATGGGGAACAGATGCAGAAAGGGCAGCCCGGGCAAAAACAACCTGCCACAGTCACTTAATGATCACACACACAGTTATGTCACAGGACGGCATGTTTGTATGCATGTGCCTCTGCCATAGATTAATTTTCTCCGTTTCTGTTTTTGGGAATCTTCATATCATGTGCGCGACCAAATCTACAAACATTGTTCACTTACCCGCAATGTGAGTCACTGGATGAATTTTTTTTTTTCCTCTTTTATAAGTCCCAGACTAACATTTTATTAAGCCTTGTATCAGTCCTTATCTTCATTTGAGATAGGTTAGTGGCATTGTACATGCTGAAGGCATATGGCACATTCATTACTATTGGCTTTCATTTCTGTAAATATCAGACAGGAGAGATGCCCTCAGCATCTGGTGTGTAATTTCAGAAAGGGCTGTGCCCTCCAGTACACTATATCCATCCTCTCTGAAGAGATGAAGCGGTTTATTATTACAGTATGGAAATAATATCATATTCAATGTGTCCACAGGCCAAGAATAATGCTCAGAACATGGCTAGAATCACACATGGTCACTGTTCAACCCCTCACACATGCACTCCGTCTGCCCGGAAATGGGCTCATTCGGACTCTCCAAGGTTGCATGCCTTGACTTCAATCATTGCTGTAAATGTTAGGACATGTTTGTCTTTGTGCAATTGCCTGGTGTATATTCCAATGCCTTGTGTTGTTTGCATCAATTGTGCTTGAATTGGATTAACGGGCCAGTTCATAAAAACAAGTGGAGGCTGCCAAGTGCAAACAAGGTAATGAAAGTGCTCACAGACTTTTGAGAAGTTAAACTCCTGTGTAATTAACATAGTTTAGCTTTAGTTCTGTCATCTTGGTCAGTCTATTTCTTGATCAGTACTTAGTGTAATGAAGTATGACTGCACTGATATCAAATGTGTTTCCTGATTTTAACAGGATCACTGTACATCAAGGGAATGTGGAGGAGGGGTGGAGTTAGTTTCACAATGGGAAGGAGGCGATAGATCTACTCCAGATGTGTGTTGACACACTGTCAAGTTGTTTGTTCAGGTACCATGAGGCTCGGCCTCTCTTTGTCTATCTCTTTTTGTCTCTCACTCTCACTTGTCCTCTCTCTCCTTTCGCTCTCACCTTTTATTTCCTTTTCTGCCACATTATCCTGTTGAACCTCCTGTCTTTTAATCTATTCCCAGTAAGAAACTTTACATCATGTCCATCTTACACACGTGCCTGGCCAAGAGAGAAAGACGACCCAGACAATTTAAATGAGCACATACCAGCTGTTAGTAGTGATCAACTCACGCTTACCTCAGCCCTAGATCAGACCACAGATTAAATACAAAACAGAAACCCCATGCTTACTGCATGTGGATGCCGATTCCGTTTCATGAGATTCCCAATCGTTTTTGGCACGGCATCAGCAGAGGCCCCTCTTTCATGTACATATTGAGATTTATGAAGTTCCAGCACATGATATAAGTTGATTCATAGACTTCATCAGGTATGGATTGTGAAATACAGATCAGGGTTGACTTCAGGAATATTATAAAGAATGATGTGGTCTTTTAATTGTATGCCATCACCCTCCCCATAACCTATTTTCTATTTCTACAGTGTTATATAAGCACACCAATGTTGCCTGATTGGCACTGAAAAACGTTACCGCTTTCTAATATGTATCATGTTTAAATTTACTCTCTGACTATTTCCACAACTTACCTTATTTCTTACTATACAGCACAGTTTATATGTCTAGACACATTTATAATGGCTTGCAGTACCTTCCATTTACAACTAGTGTTAGCACTTTCCTGGCAGGAAACTCAACAGTGTGGGACAATGAAATCTGCCCAAAACAACTGGGCCCACCCAAATCTAAACAGTTTAACAATGCGAATGTAACAGAGAACAAGCTACGTAGGTCCAGTGTTGCTTAGTGCTAAAGGTCTTTAAAAAAAAAAAAAAACATTAGCACACTTAGAGTGAGGAGGCAGGGTTGGTACTTAATAAGACACATTTTGTGATTGTGTTTAACTTGTACAAACATGACAAGTTTCCCCTGATTAGCCTTCGGTATAATACTTGAGTGCGACCTCGATGACTGACAACCTATAGGCACCTTCTCAAACTGCCTAATCAGCACAATTGAATTGGAACTCGGCAAGTCTTTACAGATTCGTAACAGCCCTGTACTCATATTGATTGGCCTCCAGGGTCTGAGGGTCTTCATCGATTAAGTCATAAATAAGATGCACGTTTTAATCACACAAATTAAACAACAAAGAGCTCCTGAATTTGAGCGTTTGAAGTGGGCGGTTGAAATCACCATGAACTTTGTAGAAGATTGACCCGAGGGCTGGAGTTGACTGACTTTGAATCCAAAATCTCTGTTGGGGTCGGCCTCTTGATTGAATAATCGAAAATGCACTAGGAGGAAATGAGGGAATCAGTTTTGAGGGATTGGGTCAGCTAAGTAGAAAATTACACTATTGATTTTCATTAAAGCGCCGGGCCACATGTAAGAGTGAATTCATTAAAAGGAATACTTTAGGTCGGTCTGACTGCACTTTGTTTTTCCCTCACACTGTTTTTTTCTCTTCATTTCCATCACTTTTTCTCATGCTTTATATTTTGGCAAGATAGTATAGAAGCCAATCTGAATCTTCCAAGTTATTATATACAGAATGTCAAATTGAATAGCTACTACAACCCTAATACCATATAAATATTCCTAGGTTTATAGAATATGTTACTTTAACACCCCCCCACCATCACCACACACACACACACACACTAAAAAAAATGTCAACATCCAGTTGTGTTTCAAGAGAAGTTCAGATGAATGACTTTACCTTGCATCCCTGAAATTATATTTCAATTTGTGAAAAACTAAAAAACAACGGAAATTTCATAACCATAAATTAAATTACGGAAACCAAATAAATTCAGATTGATGGTTTTATATTAATGCTATAGATTAGTGATGTTTGAATTTCATCATTAGGTACTTACCATAAGGAATGCTTTTAAAAACTCAAATAATTACGGTCTTTCTTTGCTTCCATAGCCGGCGGCCATCAAGTACTCTCCAATCACATCACACAGGTGACTGCAGTGTGCTCCTCTGAAAGAAAGATTTCAGAACCCCTCTTTGTAAAAGTCTCCTGTCAGAGAATGTTATCAGACTGCCTGCTTAGGTTTCTAATCTTCAAAGGCTTGACTTACATTCCTTCTTTTTTTTTTTTTTTTTTTTAAAGGATATTTTTGGTCTGCAAACGTTCCCACCTCTGCGTCCGGTTTCATGTTTCTCTCCGTTATGAAATCTCCCTTGTAGCTGAGCATGAATGATGGGGCAGTGCTAATGTAAGGTTGTTCATACTTAAACTACGGTGGAGGAGCCGGATCAAATCTCACCATGTCATAGACGGCACACACCAGAGTCTTGAAATGTCTTTTTTGTACAATTGGACAGCTTATTATCAAATATAATGTGCCCACTGTATTTAATCTGCTTGGGAAGCTCCTTTTATAGCTAATATCAGTTTCATAGCAGGTTCACTGTGTGTGATTTCGATCCAGTACTAGAGAGACAGTTGCAGGTGAAGGTTATGAGGATTTTTTGGTTTTGTTGTTGTTGTTGTTGAGATTTCAACAACAAATATTTTATCCAGAATAGGATGCTTTGGACAGAGGAATTAAGGCGTGTATGTACTTTACGTCTAACCCCTGTGAACCTTTTGCAAAGTGTGTACTCACAGGACTTCAAATACCAATAATTGAACTTAAGTCATGAATGAGTGATGAAACGGCACCTTCTGACCTTTGGGATTGTTCAAGCCGTTCTCTGCTTCTCCTATTGCAGCAGGTTGTACGTCACGATGTCAGGTTCCCAAAGCCGCCGTCCATGCACGTAAACCGTCCCCTCTCAAACCCGTTGACCTCTGCACTACTACAGGTAACAGCATGGTAATACCAGTATTGAGGCAGCTTTGGTTGTAGGTATTGAGAGGAGAGCAAGACAAAGAGAAAAGTGCTTGGCTGGGGAACAGGAATCAATGGCTAGGTGGACAGAAGGCCGATGTAATCAGGGAGCAGAATGAAGCGGACTCAAAGCCTGCTGAGCCAGCACCAATGCACACGGAGAGAGTCATTCTGAACTGCGTGCCTTCTACTTGTCCTCTGGGCAGCAAACGCCACCAAGCATTATTTCAAGCAGTACTACAAGCATCACATTTTCTCCCATAGTTAATCTCCATCATGCACCTACAGTGCACCCTAATGTAAGCTCACCCTCTCCTCTCCTCTCCTCAGCACTAAAACCATAGCCCGACGGTATTTATTAACACGAGCCCCTGAGACAGAGATGGATGAATTCCATTTTGATTTCAATGCGGTTTTATTTGAGAGGAAAAATGGCTGCATCAGGAAAAGAATTATTCAGAATTGAATGTGTTTTGTTGATAGAAATGCTGGTGAAAGAGAAAAAAGTTGATGTTGAGGTCCCTTGGACAGTTGTGCAATGTCGTCATTTGTTAAGCGTGTGTGTTTCTGTGCGCATTCTGTATAGTTATGTGCTTGTGTGTTTGATGCATGCTGCTTGCATAAGTTTTTTTGTGGTCCTGTGCTTGTTTATGTGTTTGCATTCTGCAGAGGCTTGTTAAAAGTGGTGACAGAGCACTGCGGAATTTCCAGGTTCACTTATAAACATCGGCACAGGACTGTTCTGCAGCTGCGCCTCCCTGCCTCAACGCGAAAAACAGTTTTTCAAGATGAGAAACCTCAACATAGGCGCCTGACAGGGAGATTTGTTTCATATAGGGCCTCAAACTCCGACACTCTGATTTACTCTGGGAGCTTTTACTTAAGGGTGGTCTAGTCAAACTCAGTGAGGTCACTACTTTTATTCATTTCCAATGAAAGCATGGTTGGTGTGGTTATCGTAGACTACAGACAGTAGTAGTTACGGTAAAATCAGCCAAAGACTAAACAGCTCTTGCTGTAGAAAAGACAAAATGGCCAATACAGACTTCCTCTGGTTGGAATAATACAGCACTGTTTTCTTTGTGAGATCTGTACTGGCTGGCCAATGCGCTGGCATGCTGTTTTTCTGTTAAATCTCAGCTAAGGTCTCTGTCCTCTGGCTCCATTGTGTACTCAGCTTCATCTGTGAGCACAGTGGGACTTCTTCATAAGCCGTGTGTACACTGCACAGATTTTGTTTGTGCATGAGTACGTGACCTTAAACAATTTGCATGCGCAAGGAGAATTATATATTTATGCGCGTTGTAGGCCAAAGCCTGACCCAATACAGGAAGAGCCATTGTTGTTTTGACATTTTCTGCGGAAATTGGAATTTATGAGAAAAGGTTTCAAGTAAGATAACCTATAGTGATACCAAGAATCTGACTCTAATTTGAACCTAAATGACATTTCCCTTACATTTGAAACCTCAAAAAGTCTGAGGTTGCCTTTAGATTCATTTTTCTTTCCACTTATTATACTCTTTGTAATCCTGTTTTGCGTAGCAGGATGTCGCAAAAAGCTTTCAATCAACAAGCTTTTATTGTTAATGTGGATCTTTAATAACAGTGTTATTTAGCCATAACTGTGAAACTATTATACCATATTGTTAGGGACTGTTTTCAGTTTCAATAAATCCTTTTAACGTGTATGGATGAGTAGTTAATCAATTGAAGGAGTATGAATTTCTTCTCTTACAGGGAAAATAAAGTTACAGGTAAAACTAGGAAAGTGGAAGAAATCCAAGGCCTTTTTACCAATATGTCATATTAAAATAATCCATCCGTTTCTGTCATTTAAATGACATCCTTTGTTTATTGCCAGAGAGAGACAGTCTCCTGAGCTGTTACATTATTAATGAACATATTTATTATGTTTTTTCGGTGCTGCCAATGTCCTTGTCAAACTCTTGCTGTGCTGTGTATATTTGAGCAGAACATTCATACATATATTGAGACTGAATTGTTTATATGGATGATTAGAGCAATATACTACTGAATATGGTCTCAGACGATGTTTTAGCAGAAGACTCTTTCAGTGTGTCGGCTGAGTTGCATTGGCTGTGTGAGAGAGCGTGTGCATGCACGCAGGGTTAAATGACCGACTGGGCAGTGTGAAAGCACATTGTGGTAACTCCACTCAGGTCAAACTCTCTCCAGGGACTGGAAGTGGAAAGTGAATGCTGCCAGTTTGGACATCGGGCTATGACAACTGCTCTCAGCAGCATCTCAGCTGACAAACCTATTAGTAGTGACGCCAACACACAAGCACAGACACACAAGAGTATAAACACAGAGTACAAATGGGAGAAGCCATGCTTTAAAACAAAGTAGAGGCGAAACCCTTTACATCTGTCTTCTCTGCATAACTCTCACATAGACACAGTAGGAATGCATGAACCTACATCACCAGTAGGCAGCGAAGGGCTCATTTTATGGTGCGTCCTTAAACACATCACAAACCTCGGGCCACAAGTTGAGAGGCATTTGTGTTTCATTTCCGTTTACATACTATCTGCCAATGGCCGTGTCTTCCCCACAAAGAGGAAATTGATACATCAAACCCCCGTGATTATACAGATTATAATTATTTTCAATTGATGTCCAACATCGACAGTGGTCAATCTTAGTTGAGGTATAACTGAGTTTCATGAAGACAGCATGAATCAAGAAATATCTGGTTACACTATCCAAAACAGCTGGCGACTTAGGGCAGTTTTTCTTGGTTTTACCCAACACAATTCTTTAATGAGGGCGGGACAAGTGCACTGGCCAAGGGTTAGACAAGTTCCAGCCCTCTGCCCTCGATTGTTTTCACTAGGCGTCTTTTTAATGACTTAAAATATTGTGCTGTCAAAGCCAGTAAGAACCATTTCCCCATTTTAATCATTGATGGCACAATCGAGAGACAGAAAGTAAGGAAGAGTCTGTCACTTGGAACCTCACACATAGATAAGATGATACAAGCAATTTGTAGATTTATTTCCAAAGTGGATTTTGTTTGTGCTTGAGACTCATTTAAAGCATCTCAATTTTAACATTTTAACATTTTAACATTAACAGTTTGTTAATGTGAAGTTCTTTGTGGATTAGTACTCAGATCTTGGTTATTTATGCAGCCTTGCAGTTGTTTATTGAATGTTTACTGCTACGTAGTTGTTGCTTAATGTGTTCAGTTTTCTGTCATTCATATTTTGTATGTGTTGAGTCTTTGATGGCGTGTTTTAGGTTTCATTCCAGTGCCAGTCATTCGTGTACGTACGTATTTCTGGACTGTGTGATCAGAGGTCTTGCTTTGTGCCGCCTTGCTCTCAATCATCTATCCTGGCTTTGATTTGTCTGGCCAACGTCGTTGCTCAGACACGCAGGTGTTTCTCATCAGTTCCATAAGAGGGAGTTTACTACTCACCTAAACCTTTCCATACGTAGAGGTGCCCTTTTTCCTCTGCTCAGGTTTCAGCTTACTGGCACTGATGAACCCTGAACAGAAATCTCTGCTCCTTTAGACCTGGAGTTTGTTAGGGCTTCAGAAAGAAATCCAAGATAGAAGAAGGAGCTGTTAAGAGTTGTTGTGATCTGTTAGTTTGTAACGAGTCCTGTCCTGCTCCACTCACTGACTTCTTTGTAGTCTCTCACACAGTATAGTCTACTTTCAGGGTTCACATGAAACTGCAAAACCATATGGCAGCTAACAGTACAGTAGTCAGTTACTATATTTAAAAAAAACAAAATGGTTCTCATATATCAAACATAGTTCTTGCCAAAACCTAGTTTTGTTCTTCTCCATCATAAAAAAATCCCTGCAATATAACTTTCCTAATATGGAATAAAGGTTGAGGTCAATTAACAATAAGTTTGTGTTAGCTGACTGCACACATCTTCCTGCCCTGAAGCAGGTAGTAAGCAATAGTCCAAATTACTCAGTCACAGTTTAAGTAGGTTACATTAATATTTGTATCACCTTAATTGTGATTTTTGGATTTTTAATGCTGGAAGCAGCTTTTACTTTTTATACAGATACATGTACTTAATCAGCTCACTGATGATCTTTAGTTTAGAGTAATCGAAACCCAAACTATGGTATGCGTCTGAAATAATATGTCAAACATTGATTTCCATATAATTTTGGTTTAAAGCCCACAAATGCTGTCAGTCATTTTTCTTAGGGCATAATTTTGAGCTATAGTAGTTTCACTGTTTTTTTGTCATGGTATCAATCATATTGTCTCCTTTTTTATTATTATTCCTTATAAAATTACAACATAGTATAAGAGTTACAACATAATAAGTTCTTTCACCACCAGATATCAAACCATTAAATCTGTTTTTATATTGGAAGTTTTTTTTTTAATTATATATAATCCATCCTGGGCTACGTATCCCTATTTCATTCATATGTAACAAGACAAAAAGAATCTGCCATGTGTTATATTAGTTAGCAGGCACCTGTCAGTATAACACCACTTGGTGTTGTGAGAGAGGGCACTCAACCCTCACAGGGGCCACTGGCCAGCTCTTTAAGCTATTACAAAGCTCGGCTAAATTCACGCCTCTCCGTTTAACAGCCCTTGGCCCCACTTTTAGGAAATAGTGCCCATCCTTTTCATTGGTGCACCTGGAACAATTTTATTTGCCGCGGCTGGACATTTTCAAGGTGCAAGGAAAGGGGACTTGTGGAGCTGTGGTGGAATGAGTCTCTTGGCTTGTATTGTCCTGAGCAATGCCAAAGGCTTTTTTCCCCATACTTTTCCCAAACAGTTTGGTTCTTACACTGACAGGGCAAATAGATCTGACTAGGCTGCTTTGGGGGAGTTCTCTTTTTTGTCATTTAAAAAAAGATGACTGTTTTTAAAGCAGGTCATCCCTGGGTGAGTTTCTGTGCCCGTCTTTTGTTACAGTGATTTGAATGGATGTGGTTTTGACATATTCTTTTCCTTTGATCTGTTTTGCAAAGTCAAGAGACCGTGTTTTTTATATATTCTGTTGCTATTGTCTTTGTCCCTTTCCCTGTTCCCAAATCACATCTAAACCTCAAGCAGTTTCTTACAAGTCTCTAACCCTACCGTGTTACTCATTTTATTCCTTCCTTTAATTGTGCCAGACATTCTTCAAAAGCCACAAAAAAAAAATCACTGGCCATGACATGGCATTGCCGGTAGTCTTAAAACAGGCACTACAGTTACATACACACTCTCTCTCTCTCTCACACAGAATAGAACACTCTTGTTTTAGTTCCAAATGCCTTTCCTTATATATTTTCCTCGTTCATCCTCACACACACACAATAGACTTTTTATCCCCTCTAAATCTGGCCCTGGTCAACCACAGTCACCACGTCCAAACAGGCCAATGAATCACAGCATGTCCTCAGCATAATTAAGCCGTTTAGTGCAGAGAGCTGAATGTGTCCTCATATAGATCAGGTGTATTTTAGTTGCTCCTCATGAAAGGCAGGAGGAAAATAAAGAGTCTTCAGTGGCTGTGGCATTTCACAAAAGGCAATTACCATCAATCACATTGAATTCTGTGTCAAGGTGGCCTGGAGTTGAGTCCTATACCGTGGGGACAGCATTTTGACAATGACATAGGATCCTCTATTGGGTACAAGCAGGAACATAGAAGATGAAAGATCCTATTGGACCTAATGGGGGCCATGGTCTGAAATGTAATGCATGGTCATTGACTATCATTACGCCCTTGAAAAGCCGATAAACGGCTGTAGGACACAGAGCATAATATGTCATTAGAACTCAGCTCATACCCTTCCTCTAAACACATTCATTCATACTTTACCACTTTCAGCAACTGGCACAGACTCTTTGGGAACAAAAGAGTGCTTTTCAGTGAAATAAGTTAATTTAAGTAGTTAGCAAATTACATAACATACAGGCAGGCAGGCAGGCAGTGAGGGAGACAAACACATTTAGGCTTTTACTTTTGCACCAAGATTTTGACATAACCACAACTCCTTTCTGGTTTATAATTTTCCACTTGGCACTTTCTGTATTGTACACACAAGAAGTGAGTGTACACACACAATAATCCGCTTACAGGTATCTTCCTGCGAGTGTTCATAGTCCCAGTGAAGTGAAGGGAGCTGACAGATTCCACTTCTGTTGTTCCCGCCCTCGGCACAGAGCATTCCATAGCTCCGCAGAGGTGTTGGCCAATTAGTCGCCTGACCTTTCAGGTCGAAGGTTGCCAGTGCACCGAGCCTCAGGGGTACCCAGTGATATTTTAAGGAGTTTTGACTGTGGATACTTAAAACAGCAGAAATACCCTCAAGGCTCCGCTGGCTGTCTTAAGTGCATCACCTGGGTCACAAAATGACAGATGATGGGTATCAAGATGGAGCTGTAGCGTTGTTTTGACCCCTGCTCCTCTGTTCCCCCCAAATAGCTCAGGTAAGGAAAAGAGCCTAAAGTTGATGATGCAAGGGGAAATGGGGCAGTCCGTTAAAAGATGACCTGGAATAGTTGCTTCTGGCTGGGGTTAGTAATTTTAGCACATTCCCTGCCTGGACTGGAGAGGCCCAGGGGATAATGGCTTACCACAGCTTCTACAGCCTTATCACAGCCTCTCCTCTTCCTTTAATGGACTTTAGATAGACTTTATTTCAACTTATAAAAAATGGAACCCTCTTGTCTGACAACAATTTTACAAGAATTTGGAAAATTCTTCCAAATTTGGGATTACCTTGCAATGCTATGTTAAAGTTGACAAGCCTGGAGACCTGTGATTGGGCAATCACTGTTAAGGGGAGGAACTTTGAATGGGCAATTTGGATTAGCCATAAAAAAAACAGAGGAAGTATCCTTCTTCCAGGACATGAAGATGTGCCATGTGTACAGAGTAGACAGGTAAGGATGTAGTAGAATTGGAACATTAAGTAAACAAAGCTCCTATTATGTAATATAACAGTAAGTCAAACATTAAGTGAAATAACTAAAAAGAGTTGGGGACGTTAGTGTAAAGAACATTATAGGACATGCTGCTGGTGAACTCAGAGTCATAGGGTTCAAAGCAATCGCTCCTCTAAAGACCCGAGCAAACATAGACAGTGACAGAGTGAGAGAGAAAACAGGTGTGATGAAGTGAAAAAAAAAGAGCCAAAACCCACAAACATGGAAAACTCATTCACAAACCTTGGCCTCTTCATTATACACCTCTGCCTGTATATCTTCCCCGCTTTGTGACAGGTGATACCTGACATGCATAAATCCATAACATTCCTTCCCACTGATCTCCCACTGTATCTTTACTTCCCGCCACCCAGGTGGAGCTGTACATATTGGAGGTCTTTGAACGAGTGCTTTCACTCTCCTTTGCCCCTAAGGTGTTTGAACACTGTTCAGATGACCTGCCACACCGTTAAACTCACCAAGCCTTCAATCGCCACGTTCAGGTGCACTGTGTGAAAGCCCAAGCTGTGATTTACTCATGCCTGTCATGGTGGCTTTTGGGTTGGTAACTGTGTCCTTAAAATAAATCAGTTATTTGCCGAGACTTAACCTTTGGCTCATTGCGAAATACCTGAAACATAGATGCATATCTTTAGAGCGGGAAGCAGGGCTGTTTTGAACTGTCCTGTAGCATGGATGTAACAATTAATGGGGTTCTGAGACCACAGTTTAGGTGGTGGTGGTGTGTAGGAGAGAGAAAAAAAAAGTCCTAGTCGCCATTGCAGTGCTGCTGCATCCTTGAGAAGTGTCCTTGTGTTGTTTTTGCAGCCACAGTCTTTCTGTGGTGGCCGCAGTGCAGTGCATTGTTTTATTTTACTTTGGTTGCACAATGTGTGTGGCCATTGTCCTTAACCCTTAATTCATCCTCAGACATAGAAACAAAATGAAGACAAAGTGAAGAATTGTATCCAAAAGCAGTCCGCCTGAGTTAAAAGGCGCTTTGTGTTATTCATTACTATTTACATTATTAATGATGGTGAATATTAAATGTGATGCTGATAACTGTCATTTTAATAGTCGTTGTTGTTGGGTAAAATATTGAATTTGTCACCATTACCATTTGTATAGCAATGAATATCTTATGCCCCTACTCTGTGCTGTAACCCTTGGGTTGGCCTCCCACTGTTTCTGAATCTATGTTTTAAGCAGTGGTGTTATTGCACAGTGAGCAGGAGCAGCAGGAGGTTTACAGAGTGTGTAAAGCATTAGGAGGCCACACAGCCAGTAATAAGTCTGCTCCATCCTGACTGATAGGTCAATTTTATTGCAACAGCCAGTGAGTGCGTGTGTCCCCTCGAGGGACACATACCTATCTGCATGATGGATGTAGATTTTAGTTGCAACAGAACCCCTGTTCGCTCTGGGGGGAAAAGTTTCTCACTTTTATTGAGTATTTTTGAACAGCATTATTTGGAAAGTGTGAGTTGGAAGTCAAACGTTCAAGCTGATAAGATGGTGGACTTGGGGAAGACAGGTTTTACTGGGTGATTTGTTTCCTCTCTGTCCGCTGGGAATTCGAGTGAATGAGCTCCACTGTGCTCAGAGGCCGAGCAGTTGTGAAGTTTGGAAATTGTGAAAGTAAGTTGAAGGTGCTTGACAAGTTGTCAACCAGCCATCAGGCAGCAGGGTAGATGTAATGAGGTGTGTGTGTGTGTGTGTGTGTGTGTGTGTGTGTGCGCGTGTAAGCTTTTGAGAAAGCGAGACAGAAAGGTGCCTTTTTTTATTTATGTGTGTGTGTGCTTGGATGTGTTTGTTACAGAGTATTCACTTTTTTCCCTTTTCCCTTCACTCTTCTTCCCTTCTATATTGTTTACACACGCATGCACGCATGCACACACACACACACACACACACACACACACACACACACACACTCACGGTCACTCCGATACACCCATTTTAATAAGAGGAGAACAAAATAGCTTACCAAACACTGCAGATTTATCGAGACTGATTACTTTACAGGGGGTTTTCTAAGCTCTTTGCTGTATATTAAATACAGGGTAATGAACACAAATACAAGTCATGCTAACCAGTTCCTGCTTGTTTACAGTGGTCTAATGCATAGTGTATCAATTCCAGAAAGGCCATTTTTCTATAGAGGCGGGTCTTTGTAGTGATTGCTTTTGAGGTCCTTGAATGGAGGTCGCTGTAGGTGTTGGAGAGCAACTTTGCATATCGACTCTGGAGAATGTTTGAAAAACATGACGTATTGATTCATATTAGGTCATTGGGTTTGGAAAAGTCCAGCACTGATGGATGCTGGTGCTCGACTCAAAAACATGCCAAGCTGCCTGATGGATGTTCGGCCTGTTTAACATGTCAGTATTGATAGGCAGGGAGGGAGGGATTCTGTGCTAAAATGCACACACGTATTGATTGGTTGATGCAGATGAACCCAGTGCGAGGGTCAGAGCAAGCCCTCGGGGGCCATGGATGTGTTAGTGTGAATGTCAACCAAGGTTGGATCTAGTCATTCTGCAACATGTGTGTGTTTAGAAAGGGCTGGGAGGTGTGTGTGTGTGTGTAAGCATAGCATTGCCCCATAGATGTGTGTTGACGCTCAGCATACACATTAGGCTATGTTTCTTCATATATGAGTCTTTCTGCCTTGAGCACAAAATTGACTCATTTGCTGAAACATTTTCTAAACCTGTATGAGCTTCTATGGTCAATGCCAAAATTGTGCAGTAAACGTACGCATTAAATATAACTGCCTTACTAACAATCGGATGGCATATGGTCATACAATGGGAGATTTCCGGATACATTCTGTCAAACTGTTGTAGGTAACTGTATTTAAAATGTGATCTAAATTGAACCACTAAAATCTATCCAAAGTTGCATCATACATCATATCATCATATCATCATCAATTCAAAGCGGGAAGCCTCACAACTTTGCTTATGTTGGCAAAAAACACAAAAACAAAAGACAGAAATATAAATGGTAGATGCTGAAACTAAATAAGAAAAGGGGGAAAACAAGACCAGAGGGAAATTCTCCAATAAGTGCTGTATAGAATGAAGGCATTTCTCGTTGACTTCTGCAGACAGCTTTGAGTGGGCACTTTGAGTTGAAATGGGCATGCCTGCCGTCAGAAGGAAGGTTGACACTTTCATTTGGTAATAAAAATAGTAAAATTTCCTCTCAAGCAACCTCTAAAGTTCCTGGAGCAACAAAAGACACGTTTAGCTGGAACATGTCTTTTGTTGCTTCAGGGCATGCAGAAAAGATGTCAAACAAAGCTCAATGAAATTCTATGTATATGCAAGTCCATACTTTTCAAACCATATTTACAATGGTGAGAAATCAGTCTTAATCCTGGTGAAAAACAGATTTACAAATGTGTATAACAATTTGTAAGTAATTTGTGGTGTTAAAAAATGTATTTTCAAATCCACAAACAAATACCAACCAATTTCAGAAACCGCAGTTAGTAAATTTTACGTTGCCAAAATAAAAGCAAGATGAACATGGAATGTTCTATGGAAAGATACGTGGATATCGTCTATTCAAAAGGCAACAAGCTATTGTCTCTTTGAAATTCTAAATTCCACATGAATGTGTTGAAAAGGCGGCCAAGTTGTCCACCAGCACTTGAAAACGCAACATGCATTTGTGGATCGGTGGCTTTACAATAAGCCTAAAAACTCCATAAAGAAATGTAACCCAATCCACACTTCAGGGTATCTATGGACACAAATTTATCAAAAATAAAAAAACTTGATTTTATCTATAAATTTATATTTATAAACATTTGTAAGTAGAATAATTACATCAACACAACACCTTAAATAGTTCACAAATCAAACATGAAATAACCAGTATTGGGACAATTCTAGTACCATAATAATATTTCCTTTTTAAATATATATATTTTAATGAATTTTAAAAGCTTTAAAAGTTTGAACGGTTTTGAATGTTTTCCAATCCTATGTAATGACCATGAAGGATGGAGCACCTGTCCCACCCGCCCATCTCTATCAAGGTCAAAAAATCTTGAGAATGGTGTAGATTTCCTCTAATATGTGTTGGGTAATTGCTAACAGAGTAATCTTTGTTACTAATGTTACTGTTATTATGTTAGTTTTGTCACAAAATGGTAATTAATCTTATCTCGATAATCCTCTAGACGCCGCTCTGTCAGATATCGTCATTTGATCCTGGTGATCTCACAGTCCGGCCTGTCATCGCCTGATAGCAAAGGTTAATACTCTTTCCAATGAATTCCCTTCCTGTTTGGATAGTGTGTACAACATGCCCTGGTGGTTTAGATAATATTGTGACAGTCTGTGTTTGTGAGAATGGCCTGGGCAGGACCTGATTTTGCTCCTCCATAGATCACACTGAACATTTTTCTCTTCAAGCTTTACTCCTGTCTTAGACGTCCCTGACTCTGTGCATATCTGAACTACAAATATGGACTGTGACGTATGCAATGCGTCTGGGCGCCACGGTGGGTTAACCCCTTAACTTGGCTCCAGTCTCTGCCTTTGCATGCTATTTGATTTTCCAAAGAGAGAAGGGGGGTGGGGAGACGGTGCAGTACATTGTCCCTCTCTCATCCTCACACCTGCACCCACTCTGAAGAAGAAAAGCAGAGAGAGAGAGAGAGAGAGAGAGAGAGAGAGAGAGAGAGAGAGAGAGAGAGAGAGAGAGAGAGAGAGAAGCAGTGGTGGATCACGTGTCTTCATGGCTGTCCAACAGTAAATTAAAACGAGGAGCAATTTCCTGAGGCCCAATTAGGAGAAAATTGGTCCTGTCTGTTGGAGTGACTCCCCTGGGAGGAGTCAGTGTGGGCTGTTGCTGCGAGGAAACAGAGAGTGAGAAATGGTAAACCTTGCATTGTCGCATTACAGTGTGTGAACTAGGAATACGGTAAAACCATGTTGAGTAGACGAGCAAAAGTAGATGCCAGTGAAATAGAATGAGCCGGACACGACAGATGTTAACAACAGCACCCAATTTTGTCTGATTAGGCATACAACAGCATTCTCTATTTCCATTTTCTGCATCCACACTAAAACGCAAAGCTAGTGTTTTCAGATTTTGGGAAACCGCTCAACCACATTAAACCAAGTAGAGAGAATGTGTAGCATTTCCAGATTTAGCAAGCTTAGTGTGGAAGGAGTGTTAGGGCCCTATCTTGCACCCAGTGCAGCGCGGTGCAAAGCACGACGCAAGTTTCTTTGCTAGTTTAAAACCAACGCAGTTGTTAATTACCCTTCCTGTGCCCATGTCAATTAAATAGCAAAGGCACCTGCACCCATCTTTATGCATATGGGCGTGGTGGTCTTGAGGGGGGGGGTCTTCAGGTGAATTTCTTGGCGTATTGCTGTCTTGCGGTAGCAAAAAGTGACCACGCCATTGACCAGCAAAAACCTGGTCTAAAGTCAGTGATGCAGCATTCCGTTGTTATGTTGCAACAATAGCGCATTGGTAAAATGGGCTTAGGCTCGTGTACAGCGCACACTATGCTTGTTACACACACACACACACACACACACACACACACACACACACACACACACACACACACACACACACACACACACACACACACAAACACACACACATACACAAGCATACACACACAGGGAGGTGCAGCAGCACACAGACATGCAAAAGATAAAAAAATAAAAATATTACGGTGCAAATCCACCATCATAATGGCATTCCGCCAATGTACAACCACGCCTGGCTTTTAAAGGGAATGGGAGATGACACTGATTGGTTTATTGCATGTTACGCCAAAAATGGACACGCATCTGTGCCGTGCGCTTCACGCCGTGTGCTTGGACTGTTAAATTGGCCCTTTAATGTATTTGGCCCTTTAATAGCAAGGCCATCTCTGTCTTCCAGAAATTATGTTCATGTTCTAGAAATTTGTTTTGCGAATAATGTTTTGCTGATATATGGAATTGGTGTCAGGATTATGCTTCACTGTAAATGTTTTTTTAGAGTGAAGGAAGTGTTACATTCTTGTACTGCACAGAAGTTATATGGAGGTGTTTGGGGTGAATGGTAGGCAAGCGAAGGACTTTGTTACTGGAGACCGGAGTTCCACGTGTAGTTAGGGTCAGGCAAACGGAAACACTGTGGTCGCGGATAGGGAAAGATTGTAGTTTTAGTTCATATCATGTTTTTTGTATGTTTTTTTTCCAAGTTGCTGTTTTTGAAATATTAGAACCATCATCCAAACCTTTCACTAGGTGCTGTGAGAGCTTTAACCAAAGCAAACAAAAAGATTTGTTTTCCGTTGTTTCTACAAGTGTAGAATCGACAAGTGACATTGTAGGAAAGCAAACAAAGTGAGTAGCTAGTGAAGATGTTCTGAAGTTCTTGGTCAATTTCCTTAAGAATCTTGAATAAATGTAATCTGGATGGCATTTAATTTCTATCAAAATGTATTTGCTGTTGCAAATTAGCAAAATGTAAACATATTTCTATGAAAGGGTTGGCAAGCCTATGTGCAAATAAAAAGGGGTGATAGAGGTTCAAGGATGCAAGAGATCTTTGCTAGTACGATCAGTCATTGAGAAGCTGTATTTACTTTTACTCCTAACGCAACAAACACTTCCTCTCTTCTTTCACTCACTTTCTACTTTTATGTGAGACAAAAGACACGAATGTTTTCTCTCAAATCACAGAACAACCGCATAATTAATGAGGCGAAACGTTTGACTGGGAATCTGCTAAGCTTTAATTTAACCATAATGGAGAATTGATAACGGTGGCAGCTTAGTGATGGATGTTGGTTTTTGGATGAGGTCCAGTGCTTTCGCAAGTAATACTCTGCATGCGCTCTCCACAATCAATTCACACACATTTTGCACCACAGTGCTTTGGCTATTGATGACAGTGATGATGGACTCGGGCAGACACAGGAGTCATGCAGGGAGGGAACTGGGTCAATGTCAGTCCCCGGTTCGGGATCGACCCGCCTCGAAGTGCCCGTCACTCAGTGTTATTGAAATTCCCTGTTCGATTCCGGTGCACAGACTTGTCACAACGACAGAACTCATCAACCCTGCTGAAGTCAATGACCATTGATGGAATTATTGTTCTTACTCTGGTAATTAAGTCAACATTTATCTGAGGTCCAAGGATGAATATCTGGGTCTTAATTCTCACAGTTAACATTGCTTTCTAGCTTTTTCCATGGTAAAAGCACATTTGGCACAGAGGCTGAAAAACATCTTTTACAGTTTCACATAATTATATATGACCTAATCAGTGCAAACTGATAAATTACTAAAACTGCTGTAAGACTAACAACAACAATGCTATGTATAATTCCACTTTCTTGCTTAGAATAGACCTGTACACAGCTATATTTCTGTTAAAGCATTCTTCAATGATTGCATGTTGCATGACTGTGATTTACAAATTTTGAATCACCCACCTCTCAAAGTCTGGAAACAATATCCATTTGAATTAGATTGCGATTAAAAAGTAATCATCCTTAATCTAAAATGAAAAATGTTTGCCGCTAGAAGGCCTATTTAGCGTTCATGAAAATGAGCTGTTCTTTTGCAGTTGATTGGCTACCAATGGGCAAGAATAGCTTCTGCTCTGAGGACCTGAATCACCCTCTTGGTGCTTTCATCCTCTTCCTTTTAAATTAAATAAGTGATGGCCTGTCCCTGTTAATGACTTTCATCATCAAAAAAACATCTCGGTCCACTGTGGACTAAATGATCATGTTCTGTTAGAATCACATCCAGTCATGATGACCCAACAGAAGCAAAGAAAAATCCTGCATATTCAATCAAAGAATAGGTGGAATTCTGTGATTCATGCTTACATCAGTAACTAATCCTAAAAAGGATTCTTAAAATCCTCAAAGAATTGTCTAAGGATCCTTAAATCCTTTTTTAAGGTATTCAAATGTGAAAATCAGCATCCCTATGGTCACAAGGAGAGCAGGATGAGGAAATGACTGCAACTAAAGCAATGTTTGACTTTGGTTAACTCAAATAGTTAGTCCAATGAGGCGCATCTAAAACAACCCAATACTAATTTTGCACTCATTAAACATAATTGTTTTGCCGTCTTTCTAGCGTCAGATTTGGTATACTGTTTTGTCACAGTGTGAATGTAGGACAAAACTTTTAACGAGCGTGGGCCTCTGTGGATCCAACAAAGAGACTAGGACATGACGGTCCAGTATTGTCTGCTTCCCTGTTGTTCCTTGCTGATAAGATTCAGCCCTGTGTCTACTCATCCATCTAATTATCTGTCTACCTGCCTGCCTCTGTCCATCGCCACCTTCCTCTATTGTTATTCACTCCAGGCAGGACAAACATGACTTGCTGACCTCTGGCCATTAGAGACCTTTCAAGCAAAAAAAAACTGACCCTTTTTTACCTGTCGCGCTCAGGGTCATTGAATGCCACTGTTTCAATGCCATTATATCAGTTGAAAAGAGGATAATGGCAGTTTGCTCTTGCCAGGTTTCGTAGCCTCAACCCAACTTCAACTACAGCTTCCAAGAGGACAAAAGGAAGATAACCCCAACTGAAACCAATTGAAAACTTACCCTCCTTGAAACATTAATGAACATAAGGAAAGAGCTTCTCCTGCACTTGGGGGTTAATATATAATCACACACTTAAGAGTTTCTTCCAAGACATAGAGAGGGCTTGACCTGGATTTTTGTAAAGCTCTAACTCCAGGCGACAGTCATACTATTCAGGGATATCAAGTCTTATCATCTTCTCTTTTTTTTCTAAGTAGTATCGCTTACTTTCGTTAAAGCTCTGGCTTGTAACAATAGGCCTTATTCTCTTGGTGATTGAGGTGCGGCTTTATGCTATACCCGTTGATGCATAGGAAGGTAATTTCATGGCTCCTTCCTGCAGACACAAATCAGAAACAGCTCTCTGAATTTTAGGGCTCCTAGGTAGGGGATGGAGGTGGATTTTAAGCCACAAAGTGTGTGTGTATGTGTGTGAGAGATTTGGAGACGGAGCCAGAGAGAACATGAGTATATGTGGTCTTCATAAAGTAATAGAGGGGATGTAAGCGGGGGGGGGGTTTGAGCGGTCCTGCGCATGATGTATCACGTTGCCGACTGTGTGGCTGCTGCCATCACATCAAAGAAAAAAGGGGTGTTTATGTCAAGGCTGACTGATTTGTTTTTTATTAATGTCTTACCTCCCTTTACTCCCCCACTACCATCAACTTCCACACATCATTCCCCTTCCCCCATTATATTAACTCCAAGCGGTGCTTTGGAGACCACACTGATTTCTTTTGCATTTGTCTCCCACCCTTCATCACACACACACACACACACACACACACACACACACTCACTCTGTGCAGGGTTCTTGCCTGACTTAGTTGGGGCCTCCCTGAAACGTGCCATGTTTTCTCCCCGAGTGGGTGAAGCGCACAGGCAGACATTCATTCCCACTCAAGCTCCTTTTTCTCCCCCCGAGCCATTTACGGTTGAAAAGGTTAATTGCTCGAAACACTGGCGGTGTTATTTCAGCTGATTCCAGAAGCATTGCATTTGATATTAAACAGACAACAGATTACTGTGTGATAACAAACCGTGTGCCAAGAGAGTATTTGCACATATAAATGGGATATGCTCCAATTCTTGGGATGTGTTAGGGTGATAAAGTTTAAAAGAAAAGACAGTGGCTATTTTCTTTCTTTTTTAAATATGGCAGCCGGAGTACAGTAAATAGAGAAAGACGAAGCATTCAAAGCAGCCTAAAGTTGTTAAATCATTTTCAGTTTAATCTGCATTTACTCTCAGCTGTCCTCACCCGTGAGTGATGGCTCCATGTGCAGAGAGCTGTGCTAATCCCTTATGCCCACAATGTGCGCCTTATCGTCACCCTGTGAAGACCATTAGCATCATAGCTGTGGATCGGTTTCTACAGCTCAGGGTCAGTGTTTGGTTTACTTTGAGGTAGCCGGAAAAGAAAGAAAGATGTGGATCAAAGTAAGGAGTTTAGAGGAGACAGATAGACATAGGAGGATTAACTGAAAGTTACATTTGACTTGATAACGTGGAGAAAAAAATTGAAATAAAGACCCAACCTACAAAACGGTGATGGGTAATTTCACTCACCACCAATTAGTATCTCCTTTCTGATTTAAGATGTGCTGATCACTGAAATCTGATGCATGGGGATCCGTGCTGCATCCCCAAGCTTCAATACTGGAAGAACACTTAATATAAAAACATATTAAAAAAAATGTGTACTAATGTTGAGCGTGCACTATTTTGTTAGTTAATGTGAGCTTTTTGCTGCTGTGAGTAGCTCTTTCATTGCTGTTTATTGTATTGAACAATGTTGGACACTACAATCAAATGCAGTGTAATGGAACTTGCATCGTACAATACCATTTTTTAATCAAAAAATCAACAAAAATTTGAAAGGCAATATGCCAAACAAACAAGCTAAGAACTAACCAAACACAACTGAAGTTTGTACATAAAATTATTTGTCATATAATGGAAATAAATAGCCTTAGTTTCCTTAGGCCCAACAGTGCTTGGCGCTAAATGCTAACACTCAATGACAATGCTAACATGCTGATGTTTGGCAGGTGCAATGTTTACCGTGTTCAGCATCTTAGATTTGTGTGTTAGCATGCCAATGTTTTCTGATTAGCGCAACACACAAAGTACAGCTGAGGATGATGTGAATGTCATATTTGAACCTCATGTTGTCGTTAGAAGAGATCGCCAAAGTTGGAACCATGAATGTCTGTACAAATTGCATAGCAATCGAATTCTGTAGTTGTTGAGGTATTTCAGCCTAGACTAAAGTAGCGGAACAACTGATAGACCAACATTACCATCCAGAGAGCCATTTTGCTACCATGACTGACAGTATAAATACATGAATAATCCAATATTATAATCCGTCTCATAGATGCATTAAAAACATTGTCAATACAGAGTAGAATTTTTTTTTTAAGCTTAATCATTTATTTGTAATGCAATTAATTCAAGCCTTTGATTATTTACAATAATTTATTATAATGTTTAATTAAACCTAATATTGTAAATTCTGGCACAATTGCTGCCTCGCAGAATTACTCTGCATTCAGCTCAATCAGTTGCTAATGAACTTGTTTTTGTGTGTGTGTGTGTGTGTGTGTGTGTGTGTGTGTGTGTGTGTGTGTGTGTGGGTGGGTGTCTGTCTGTCTGTCTGTCTGTCTGTCCATCGGTCCGTCTGTCTCTGTGTGTGCGCGAGAGTAATTCTGTGAACGCTCAAACACATTAGGGTGTAAGTGGCGTCGCAAAGGCTAGCATCGTCAAACAAATTACACAAAGCGAGGTAGCCTGTGCTCTCAAACACGTTACAGTGATTGAGCTTGAGAGGTAAGAGTGTGTCATTCTTTAAACACATTGTGTTTGGGGAGAAATGGCATATTCAAACACACGGATAAGAGAGATGGGGGTTGAGTAGCAAAATGCATTATGGAGTCAGAGAGGTTGAGGGAGTGCAACATTTCTAAACGCATCATGCTGGAGCGGCGATGGCATGCTTAAACAGAGTGTTGATAGTGAGCGGAGAAAGGGGGGGTTCAACAGAGTTTCTGTTTTATTTTGGCGAGGTGTGTGTGCTTTGTCTGACCATTAAGTGCTGACTGAGTTTTGACATTAGCTCAGTCTGGGTACACAACTTTCCTAGAGTGATTCGTCTCACCTAAAGCACACTTTAGGGTTTATTGGCCCACACATACAGTACACCAATGGATGCATGCATACATAGATGCATATGTGGATAAAGTCAATTGGCGTGCACACACAGTCTGTGTTGTGTTTTTTTTTTTTTTTTAACTTAAGGCATCCAATAAAACCAGCATGTAGAATCACTCCCAGAACTACACTCCTGACCCCGCCGATAAAGCCTGTCATTAAAGATTAAGCTCAGATCGATCCAAACACACGGACATGTTCCCCCATACTTTATCTTGGCAATGTGTCCAGCCCAATTAACCTTACAAGCAGGACCTTTTTCAGTTGCCAACTCTGAAGCAGCAGGGGTACCTCATCCCTGGCATTTTTCTTCGCCTGGCAACAGACCACCTTAAACAATGCAGGAAAAAACGTAAAAAATGCTCTCTTCTGCTCCTGTGGCGGCACTCAGGTTGAATCTTTTCAATTAGCCAGGTTGACTTTGCAAGGCTAATTAAGTCCTCATCCTTGATGAGCTGTCTGACTTCTCCTCCAAGCCTCTTACCAGGGGCTTACAGCTCCGCAGGGGCCACCGGCCAGACAGATTGTTGTCCAGCTGGAATGGGATTAGCTCCCCGCCAGGGGCCTGAGGCCCACAATTCCCAAGCTTTTGTTTGAATCTGAAGTGTCGAGTTGGAAGGGGTGAAGCAGGGAGAGAGGATTGAGGTAATCCCCTCCTCTTCAGGACTGCTCCCCAGAGGAGAGAATCCCTACTAAACCACTGAACGCTGTAGACCACCAACAACCGTCGGAGCCACTGTTTACCCATCACAGTAGGTAGAGGGCCAAAGAAGAAGACTCCCCCGCCCTGACATGAATTAATGTATGTTTGGAATGGTAATGTTCAATGACTGTAATGTAAACATGTTGTTTCCTGGCCAGGCATAAACTATGGGAGTTGTCCGGCAGGATTAGATGCTTCACACTGTGCAGCAGCAGGTTGTGAAACCCACCTAGCGGACTGGGATTTTGAATGCTAGTATAATGTGATTATTTATATAATCAACCAGCTGCCAATCTAAATATTTTTAACAGTACAAATGGATATTGGTAAAAAAACATGAATTAGCTTATCCAAACAAAAAATTTGAATCCCAGGTAAATAGTCCCTGAGCACTGATTTAGATATTAAAAATAATAGTTGCGAAGCTGCAGACTAGTTTCTCTTTTTAGACTCAACTTGCACAAGCATGTTGGCCTTCAGCCAAAATTGTATGTTAGATTATGTATCAAATCATTCTCCTTAATAAACGACTGAATGGACGAAAAGACTGAATTATGCTGACTTGCAAAAGCACTCACACACCTGTGGTATGTAGATGTTTGTAGACATGTTATTGCTGTAGTGCATATACAGCATGATCATACAGTGGTTGTGTAGATAATAATAGATGATTCAGAAGGTAGGCATTTTGTCGAATGACATGTCTTATTTTGTGATGTAGGTTCTGCCTACATTTTTCCTCTGACAACTGTTGTGTTAAGGTAATCCTGCATAAAGAAAATGAAGACATGTTAATCACAAATAGCTTAGCTGCGGAGGCTAACCTTGTCAGGTTTGCAAAATCCTCCAACAAAGAACACAGTGAGTGGTTTGTTTTGAAAATCTCCACCCTTTTTAAAGGATTAGGGGAGAAAAAAAACTGAATTCTGTAAATTGCAAGGTTAGTCACTGCAAAATCAGGTTTTACAAGTTGAAACCAGTATGTATTTACTTCTTGTAAAAGTCCCTGCTAGTCAGCTAATTTGTTTTAATTTAGTTTAGTTTGGTGCATGTTCCTGGGCTGAACACCATATTGTTTTGTATTGTTTGCATTTCTTATGAATATTATTGAAGGTCAGCAAGTAGCTGACCTCTCATGGTGCACCTGTTCCTGTGAGTCAGCGTCAGCATTGAGCCAATACCAACAGGCTGTCTTTCATCACAGTATGACAGAAGCACGTGAGATTATAGAAAGATCCACCAAAAACAACCACACTGAGCTGAGGGATAATCCAGAGACACTGCTTTATCTGTGATCCAACAAGAATCCACCCTGAAGAAAAACACAGAGATGAGATGTGCCGCTATTGTCCAACCTCACTGGCATAGGGAGTACAGGATGCGATGAGTTTTTATGCCTGAGGCAACTGGGGAACCACTGTGGCACCAGCCTTGAAACGTGATGTTATTGGAGCAAACAGTGGCTGCCTTTGTACAAAAGTATAAAAAGAAAACTTCTTTGTCTTTTGCTTGATTTGGAAGCAGGCCGTGTGTATAAAAGCTGGCCCAAGCACAGCTTTTCCAATAGATGAGGATTGATACAAAGCTCTGCATAGATGTTGGGCTTCAGGGCAGTTATTGAAAGTTCAATGTGGTTGAAGATAGAGCTGTGCTAATTTAAACAGTGCACCATTATGCACCATTCACCACTCAGGTGACTGATGTGGTTTCTCACTGTCAGTACTCTACATCTTATTTTACAGTCATCACAAAGGCTTTAGTTCAAAAGCGTGATTAAATGCCAGAACATATGCAATACAGCTGTTTGAGATACTTAATACATCGGTATCACCTTCATCTATTCTTTTTATCATCAACTAACACCCTGCCACACACACAGCCCCACACAATGTACAGTATCTTGTTGGCGCTCCCTATTGAAATGCAAGATGGCTTGAGTACAGTGAGTCTGTATGTCATTGTGTGTGTGTGTGTGTGTGTGTGTGTGTGTGTGTGTGTGTGTGTGTGTGTGTGTGTGTGTGTGTGTTTTAGAACGTGTGTATCGAGCTTTGCCCAGTTCTCACCAGCAGGACCAGAGGCTGTTTTTATAGCTGCATTTCTTGCGTCAGTTCTCTGAGATGTCAGCACTGAAGGGTCAAAGAAAAGGAGCCTCCGACTGAAGAGGAATGAGACTGATCCTTTGCCAGACAGCCTCAGCTGGGGGTCACCATCCAATTGATTTTTCCCGCCACCAAAAACCCCACTGTCCACCCTCCCCACATTGATTTCTGGACATGCACTGATAACAGAATTTCCGGGGACTTGTCCTAACAGATTGCCCTGTGTCGCAGTCTAGGCTATGCTGTGTTTTGGACACAAATTGGGATTACTTCATTAGATGGGTATCAGTTGCTGCTGCCTTGTCAGCATGTTTTTAGGGTAAAGAAAGTCCCCATTTGTGCCATTGAATAGTGGAACCGACCACAGATCTATATCTGTCTTGTAAATTGATTGTGTTTCTATCTTGTCTCTAAAGTTGCCAGATGCAAGGCTCTTGAATCTGGATGTTTATGCTTGAGCTCCTGATATTTTCTCTCGGGCCCCAGATGGACTGTGTTGTGCCGGTCAAACACAGCATACAAATGACTTATTTATTTTTAACAAGGCTTGTTGTACAGACACAAACCGCTGACATTTTTATTTCTTTTCCCTCCTCTTTCTCTCATGACAACATTCTCTGGACAAAAGAAGACTTCGCTAAAGTTATCATCACTGTCATTCTTCCTAATCTCTGCTATGTTTTTTTGTTTTTTTCTCTAACTCGTGACATTCTTTAAAGACATTTATTATAAGATAGTAAAGAGTAATGGGGTGTTTCATTTGCCATAATGAAACCTAATCACCCTGTGGACAGTGCTTTGAATCCATCTGTCCAGTGGTTTAATAGTCAAAGTTGAGCCGTGGAACAGATCAACTCTCGGCCTGCATGCTGTCAAAGAAAGCAGTTGAAGGAAGGGATTCCTTTACATCTTAAAGGATTGAAGTGTATGGATGATGACGAGATGAGTAGTTTGAAGTCCTACTCCCCCCCTCTTTTGGAACAGATGGATTTGACAGATGCATTTAAATTATTTTAGGATCATTCTCAATCAGATTTGTTTGGTGGACATGAAAGTTTTCTATTTAACTGTAGTTGTAGGCAAAGGAAGTTATTAGCATATTAGCAGTCTTGCACCATTTACATTAATTTAAACCCTCTTATGTTGAGTATAAACTACTCCACAAGAGAGCAATGGTTTGCAGACAGTCATGAGACAGGAGTCAATGTTACAAATATGTTTTTTGAATAAACTATTTGAAAATATTGTCCCATAAGTGGTCTATCTAACAAGCTAGCTACTGTGCAGCTAGCAAGCTCCTTAGCTCGTAGAGCTCCTTTTCGCATTTCAATACTCTTTTTTTGAATAATGATGGAGCTATAGGCTTGATGACAAAATATCAGGTAGTAAACAGCCCAGTACAGAGAAAATAAAAAAATGTAAAAGCTCATGACTCATTACTATGTGTTAATAGTTAGCATGCCAGCTACATTATTTTAAGAACTAGCCTACCCCTACGTTCCCAAACTTCTAAAACCACATATGTTTCTGGTGTTTCAAAGAGACTACAGTAGACTGGATATTACTAGATAAAGCTCAATCTTTTTAGATTTAACCTGGAGCATTGGTCTGGCCTGGGGACTCAGCTCTGCATTTCTACTGTACAAGAGGCGTGATCAACCGGCATTTTTGAAATATATCTGTACGCAATTGGACAGTCCTTCAACCAATCAGACCAACGATCCGGGTGATGTGGCAGCGACAGTGGCATCAGCGGGTTGCTGCACTTCGGTGGTGTTCGGTGGTGTTTGGTGGTTGCTATGTTGATTGTAACAAGCTGCTTAGTTGCTTCTCTATCATCATTGTGTTAAACCTGCCAATAGTCCGCCAGGTGGATAAGCGAGTTTGTGATTGGTTCCCGCAAAATTGTGAACGGAAGCAGGATAAACGTACAGGTTTCCAGACTGAGCTGCAGGGCGAAAATCAAACTGCCGGCAGATTGGGTGGGGTTCACCCAGTCTAGGACTAAAGCATAGTGAGAGAAATAGCGGTTAGATAGCAAAAAAATACATTTGATTATTAGCTCCGAAGAGCACCTATAGCTACATATAATGTGTCTATAGTGTAAGCTTCAGGCAAAAGTTGCTGTTTAGTATGTGCTTGCCTGTGTTATTTTAAGTGTGACAGATAATTGGTCACCTAGGAGATTTTAATGGAGCTGCTTTGATGGAGTCATTTAGTTTCACCCATTCGCATTTCATCACTTCTGTCTGTCAATTATACTTGATTTACAAGGTGTCTAAGGGACAGCGAATGTGAAGCATCAATTTGTGAGTGGGGGATTGCACTAGGGAGACGGAGGAGATGGCAGGATATATCATTCATTAATATGGCAGATGTCCTTCATTTATCCCTTGTCGAATTGGAGTGAGTCAACGACCTACCAGGTACACAGTGAAAGTCTGCATGAGATTGTGTGACTTGTATAAAAAGTCAGATTTTTTTTTTAAATTTAGGTATTGTGCTTTTGTACAGGTGAGACTCATCTTTCACCACACCAGTCTTTCAGAAGTCTGTTTACACAGATGGTTTGTATTCACTCAGGGCCCTATTTGAATGCTGTAAAGCTAGCAGAATACGAGGACTTTGTCTCTCCGTAGATGAATAGAGAGTAGCCTACATGACAGTTTTGTTCTCAGGGTTCTATGACACGGGGTCTCATAAAAAGTAAATGGCGACAGACATGAACCACTTCCCCTAGACAGACTGGGGGCACAAAGGTTGTCTGAAGTTCCCCAAGGTTGCATTATGAGCCCTGATGCATTTGAACTGATAATATTGTGCTAATGGCTTCAGGGAGGACTGGGACAATAAATAAAAGAAGGTAATTATGTTGTAAAAAATTGGGGCTTTAACTGTTCAGGAGTAAGGTCTTTTATCTGGAGGAAAAACAGGGTTAAGTAATGAGAGGTGATGAAGTTTTGTGCCAGTCGAGCCACTTATCTGTCTTCTGATAAAACACAGAAATGTTTTCCCTTGGCGTGGAAGTGTTAGCCTGTTCGCACAGCTGGGGAAACTCACCTTGAAGAAATATTTGACGGCTGAGTCACCCACATGCCACAACACATCTACTATATTAAAAAGGAGACTTTCACCAACCAAGCTAAAATACATCATTTTACTTTCAGATAGCTTTCACTTGGATCATATGGTAGTGATCAATGTTGGGCTTGCTTCTCAAAAATAAATATTGTTCTCATTCATCATCTCAAAAGGAATATCTCTTTATTTATTTCTCCATTGAAGTAGTGTACTTTTGTTATACACTAGAAATTGGCAAGTGCTTCTTCTTCTTCATACTCCAAAAATGAGGACAATTCAGCTAGCTCTCATCCCTTCCCCTGTAAACAATCAGACATTTTTAATTGAAATGTACTTATGGAGAAATCCAATAGGCTATCCAATAAAAAGAATGGAAAGACATCCACAATGAGAAGAGAAATGAAATATCTCTGTTCTTACTCATGCGCCAAATGTAAGGGGGAGCAGCTAATGATAATATGGAGGATGTTGTATCATGTTCTTGCATAATTCAAATTCACCATATATCTTAAGGATGATACATAACATCACTAACTAAATGAGACTTTGTAACTGGGATGTAATTGCTGGAAATGAAAGAGTCATTTGTCTTAACACTGTGAGGAGTAGTTAGATTATTGAGTAATTCTTTAACTCCCAAACGTAAAAGACAATAAGATTGGCTGTAATAATGCTGAGTCATAGATATTGCATTTTGAATTATGGTTCTGTTTAAGAATTATATATATATTTTTTAAAAAGCACTTATAATGGTAGCCGAAACAGCGGGGCAACCAGAATTCCCTCGGCCAACTTTTCTGCACATGATGTATTAAAACAGTCAGATATGTATTAAATAAAAGGGGTTGAGATGTTTTACTGAGAGACGTGCAGTGCAGTTAGCGTTGTCATGTGGGATTTTTAGGCATAGGTTTGACATTGAAAAGCAAAAACTAAACGCACACAAAAAAGCTCTCAATTAACCGTTGGACACTTGCTCAGCAGTGTGAATGCAGTAGACGCCATTTGTCTCTCTGTCTGTCTCTCGACTTCTGCTTATTTAACACACATATTCTGGGAAGCGAATGTGAGCCATATTAAATCTGACTCCTCTGCCGGAGCAGTAATGCGAATGCCGGCGGTTAGTTTTTATATGTTTCACAAGTGTGTAAATATTTAATAGAAGAGTGGGACGGAGTGCTGTGTCACTGTTCCTGCCCTGCCAGCCATACAGACGTAGAGAGAGAGAAATACTGGGAGAATTTCTTCGTGACAGGAGAAATTTACGGAGCAGCTAGAAGATGCATTCAAGTCTTATTCTTATTTCGTCGCAGGCAGATTCTTGGATCATGTGACACAGACATGGATATACAAGCTGTTTACGGTTGCAGTAGATGTTTGTTGGTCTAGATGTTGAGACCTAACTTGAGATGTATGAAACATGACTTACAGCATTCCAAAGTATGGATGTGTGTCTGTTTGGTATTTTGTATGCTGTATGCTTACAAAGGCTGGTGGGAGTTCAGATGCAGTTTTTGGTCTCATAGCATTTTCCATTCATATTATTGAAACCCACAGGTCTTGCACACATTTCAATCCTATTTTAGATACTCAGCTTGGAATCATTATCAGTCAGCGAGCTGAGGGTTTGTGCAGGAGTAAAACTACATTCCCTAATGTAGATGCAGAATATATTCTGGTTTTCTTAGTCTTCTATTATATTAAATAGAACGTCTTTTAGTTTTAATTTGTGGGTTGGACAAAATAAGCAACTTGAAGATGTAAAGTTGTGAAATTGGGATCAGCATATTTTACTATTTTCTGACATTTCATGGATGAAATGATTTACCAAATCTAGAAAAGAATCAGTAGAATATTCTATGTTGAAAGAAATTGTTTTTTGGTTTGAGGTATTGAGGGGGAAATTGGCCTTTGTTTTGTTTAAGTTTTCGTTTTGACAGTTATCACATATATGTTATGTGGTTTTGGTTGGTGATGTTATATTCTGAGTTACGGTTGCCAGGAGGCTGCAAAAAAATATATAAAAAGTGAATTGCTTTGATGGACGTAAATTATAGTACAAGTAGTTGGTTCTAAAGAGAACTTTTGTGTTCTGAAATAAAAGACAAGACGTTGCACAGCTTTGAGGGCTGACAGAACTGTTTTAGTTTTATAATTAACAAACCATGTTTGTTACAGTAAAAGACATGATTCACCCATCCACACTCATTAACTGATGCAGACTGAAAGCAGAGAAAGAAGAAATATTTTTTCGTTCTTATTTCAGTGTGGGCGACTAAGAAAATAATCAACCTCATCTCAATTAGTGTGGATATGGAATAAACAAGGTTGCTTTTAGTCCCATCATTACTACCCCACCTTAACAAGTCCTAACCATGCAATTAGGGTACACATTAATTTCAGCAACCTCGCAGAGAAGCCAATGCTCTTGGAGAGATCTCTCAGAGGTTCTTTTCACCGTGGGTGACTGTCTGTGGGTGTAGAGGGGAGGCAGGGGTGAGGGAAAGCAGAGTCTCCAAGGCCTAAGCTCCCTGAATGTGGCCATATAGAGGGAATAATGAGCTTCTCCACTGTTGTCTCAACCCAACCCCGGACTTAAGTCCTCCCCCAACAAGCTTCCATTCACAAATGGCTTGTTTTGCATTTACATATACATACGATTTAAAGGAATCCTTCAGGTCTTGGATTAGTCAATGTCCCCCTCACTTCAAGATTTCTATTGGTTCTTTCCGCATCAGTGGTGCCTCACGATGACCTTCCCTTGGACTCAAACAAGTTTGAAGTCTTTCATCTTAGTCATTCATTTGTGAAATCGTACTTGTTGTTCAGCTGCTCTGATTTAAAAAGCCTCTTGATTTAAACGTATGTGTATTTTGTTATAAATTACTTCAGAAGAAGACATTTACACCTCTTAGGACATGTTATTGCCCAACAAGTGCACACCAGCTGATGTCTGACAAAACAACTCCTCTGTCATCCTCCCCCACACAAACGTCAGCGGGAAAATATCAGATTTTATGAATCAGTGTTACGTTTCAGTCAAATGTCCTTGCTTCCTGTAAATGGTTCCGGATCAGCCTTGCACCACCGTCATCGAATGACTGGAGCGGACACATATGTGTATGGCCAGGCTCCACGGCAGACTTCCGTCACCAGAAGATGGATGGAACTGTATCAGCAATGAATAAATACGCCCAACAACTTCCCCTTATCCCTCCCTCATTGGAACAGATGTTACAGCTCGTTTCTTTTCTCCCATGGGGCAATGTGGTTCCACTTTTGTTTATTTATTCTCTCATTCCCGTACTTGAGTGGATGCGGAAAACTGCGTGTTCACGCATGGAGCTGCGTGTATGTATGTGTAGATGGAAGGCCCCTGCTAAAAGAGATTACCCAAGCTCCGTCATGCACACGATGGGGTTGCGTGACCCCATTGTAAACCTGCAGGCCGACCTTTGACCTTCTGAGAAGCGATGAAATGGAGGGAAACCTCCCATTTCCCTCCGCCGGGGTTTGAAGGCACTTCTGATGTAGAGGAAGCATTGTTAATGAGCTCTAGAATGGATTTTTAATGAAACCTCCACTTTGTTTGAAGAGTAAGAATAGGGCAAAAAGAGCATGCAAGAGCCAAAACAGGTTTCAGCACTTGACTGGACAGATGATAAAATAGGGGGACTATTTTCTATTTTTTTGTGAGTGTTAAGACTTAACTTACAATGACGTCAAGGTGCGTGTCTTTAAACATGTTACTGCCAGACATTCTTTCTATCACACTCCAGATGTCTTTCCGGTTAAAATTATCTCTTCTTCTGGTCTTTAACAATATTAGAAACCTGAGTTGACACTTTGACATGCTGAGGGAGATGTACTTTCAGGCTTTATATAGTCTGATATATAGCTCATTGTACAGCTCTCACAGAGACACACAGGTTTACAGAGTTACAATAATGACTACCTACACAGATGTTTTTTTTCTGTTTTTCTTTACTTCCTATGCTTTTACATTCAGGTAAATGTGTAATTGTGAAATACTGCATGCACAACCGGTGATATATTAGGTGATCTTCCTTTTTTACAGTCAAATGTGTGTGATGAAAAAGTCCGGAGTTGCACAGTTATCTCCTTAACTTATGAGCCTCCTCAAAGCCTCCCTTTTGCAATAAACATCGTCGTTTTAACTCACTCATGTGCTGATGTTTAACAGTTTCACTTTATCTGTTCCTGCATCTTTTATGGTGTAATATGATCATGGATACAGCCCCCCCCCCCCCCCCCCCCCCCCCCCCCCCCCCCCCCCCCCCCCCCCCCCCCCCCATCCCCTGTTCATACCTGCACACACAAAGACACGCACACTCTGGTCTCTTTGCCTTGGCCTGTTTGGCAGCTTTAAGGCTTGGTTTGGTCATAACACCCACTACTCGCTACTGTTCTTCCTCTGGTGCTTCGCCCATCTTTCCTGACTATCTCCCACCTTTTCCTCATCCATGTTTCCTGGACATGTCATTTGCTGAGTAAGGGGTTGCTATGTGACCTCCCGTAACAGGGAGTAGGAGGTGATGTTGAACAGGGAGTTAATAGGAAGAGGAACTCCTCTGGCATAAAGGAAATGATGGCTGTCCGTACCTTGAACTTCGTATGTCATTTATTGAAACGACAATTACTAATTCTCTGCTAGGAGTGGCAATGGCCTCAGGGACTTTGGGTCAGTTAGGAGGTGAGCCGACCGGCTTGTAGGCGTGTGCTAAAAAAAAGGAAAGGTCGAAGGGCAGTGTGTTCAGGGTGGGACATTTCCGATGTTTTCTGTAAAACAGATATCTGGGGTCAGGTTGCCATAATCATTTTCTTTAACACATACACACCCACACACACACACGCATACACAGGACATTAACAGCGCTTCCCATACCGCCGGATGAAGATACAGCATCATATCGGTAACAGCACACTGACACTTGCCACACACACAGACCTGTTTGACACCTATCCGCTGTGTCCTCATAAGCAGGGAGTCTTGTGTCCTCTTCTATTTTTACCGGCAGGCGCTGAAAGCCTCTGGAAGCTCCTACTCAATGCGCTTCTCATTCCACTGCCAGCGGCCTGTCACCATTTATTAAGTTGTCATTACTCAGGGTCCACTCCGGGTGCTGGGGAGTTGTTACAAATAGATCGGCAAGGATAGGTCTGACTGTTGCTGCACTCCCTAAAGGGCAAGCCATAAAGGCATGTTCCAGCACATCTCACTCAGCAGGTGAAGATCGATGCAGGTAGCCTGACTGCCATTAGTTTGGCTAATGCAGATAAATGGGAGAAAGGTGGCTGACCGAAGCAGTGGAGAGAGGCAAAGGTCGATTGACAAAGACTGAGTGCGAGAAGAGAGTACTTTCATGTGTCTGTCAACAAATCTTTTTGTTTTGGGTAAACAGCTAAAAAGGCTGTTTAGACTAAAGGTGTGATGAGAGACGAGGACATGGGTGCCATGGTTGTGGAAGTAAATGCACAATGGAAGACATGGATGCATGTAGGCGCACATCAGGATTCAATCAGAACAACTTAAAACAGATAAAGGGTCAACATGACTTTAAGTAAAAGTCCTTCACATTACACCCTGAATCTTATTTCCATAGATTTAGTTTTTATTAACTACAATGCACTCACTAAGTCAGTTGCAGGGACCTGGGAACATTGCAAAAAAAGTCTGAGTCAAGAAAGACAGATTCTCTTACCGTTTGCCTTCATTTTCTCCATTAGACAACTTTGGCTAAGACTTTTTTTTTAAGCAATGATGGTGTGTTTCCAGATCTAAGCAGTTATCTTGGAGGGCAGAATGTCATTTTTACCAATAGAATGGATAGCTAAAACTAATAAAATAATATCCAAGTTTGCATAAACTTGGATATTTAAGGATGGTGTTCCTTTAAGGATAGAGATGTCCCACATGCAACTTTTCTTTTAAGTTTTCCAGGAATGATTTAGGACACCAACCGTTGCGTCTAAATTATATAGTCCACAAACACATAAAATCCCAGTTCAGATACGCTTCACAATACAGCAACAATAGTTTTAAAACACAAAGCACCGGTGGGAGTGCTGGAATATGAGGGTACCCTTATATCACAAGTACACACTCACTATACCAGCCTAATTCTCAAGTTGTTTTCTTTTAGTGTCTTGAGGTGTGTGAGTTGGCACATCAGCACTTCTGATTGTCAAAGCTTTTATCACCTCAACACTGCTTTTGCACCCTCTGAGAGGAAGCAGGAGGTGCCCACTAACACACACACACACACACACACACACACACACACACACACACACACACACACACACCTGCAGAGGCTGGCGGGGGTTGAGAGGAGGGGGGTTTGTTGTTGACCTGCTCTGCTGATGTGAATGACTTAACCAGATACAGGATCCGTCTCAGACTACACAGGTTAACTACCAGCATGTGTTCTCCTCAACCAGCAGTTTTCATCTGGATAAGTCAAAAACACACACACACTCAAAGGCTATACTCTCTGTGGGAAAATTGCAACTTGTAATTTATGTCCAATACTCCTCATAATCCTCTGAAACATTTGTAAATTCTTAAAAGACAAAAGACAGGCCTTTTTTAAGTAATCTTCTTTTGAATCTACTTTGTTGAGTTTGGAGTGTACGTGATATGGCTGTTATAGAAAGTAGACACTCTTGCTCTGTCCTGCCTGGTCTTGGTTTATTTTGCTCAACTTTTCACAGGACTGTGACTGTTTTTTTTTTTTCCATCTGTGTCATCCAGCCTGATTCTTTAAAACTGCCAAACCCACTTCAGTCCCATGTTTCAACCTAAATATCCTGAAAAATATGATCCACAATGCATTGGAAATTTAAGAGATAATGTGGAGGATCCTTTATTGGCCTTTCTCACCAGTGGTGTATTTTCTGTAAAGTGACTGCAAATGATGAAAAAGCTGTAACATATTATGTATAGTGCTTCCAAATTCTCTTCCTGTCAAAATCCTGAAGACACAATCTAAAAAAACACTCCTGTTTTTACATCTAACCTTAGCTTTTGTTGGCAAACAAATCAATCTCAACATGTATGGATGGTCCTTAAAGTGCTCCGATATAATTACAAGTTTTAAAAAGTTCAGCATCCATAGTTCCATGACAAATGGGAAAGCTATACTGAGGAGGACTGCGTAACATTTTCCGCATTTATTTTTTTTACCATGGAACAACAAAAAAATGGCACCTATAACTTTATGGACATGGACATATCCATGTAAACCAGGACATGGACCTGAAGAGTGTAGTTTGTGTACATCCAAAATGTTTTACAGATGCTGACTAAATAACACAAACGGAAGACAGGAATCCCGAAAAGATAAGTACAGACCTCTGTGAGGCTAAAACGTTGCTTTATTAAATTAGATTATTTTGGGAGCTATCAGTTCATTGTTTCAATCCTTTATCTGACTTTTGCCTCAGGACATACAGTACACCTGCAAATGAATTGGCAGGGGCTTTAAAACCAGCAAACGCCTTGTTTGAGTTTTGACGTAAGAGATATTAGCATAAAGGAAATGGGGAATTGATGACAAACAAAAAATTAAAAGGAGGTGCGGAAGAGACAACACTATAAAAACCTATCATCTATTCTTCCTATCCAGTATACTGGTTTTATCATTTATCATCCCGCCCCCCTTTCTCTCTCTCTCTCTCTCTCTCTCTCTCTCTCTCTCTCACTCAGCTGCTCTCCCTCCCCTCCCCTCTCTTCCCGTGGATGGTGTAGCTCTCTCTCTCTTTCTCTCTCTCCCTCACAGTCTGGTGGAGCCGCACACAAGGATTAGAGGGTTTGCTGTGAGTGTCTGCTCAAAGAGAAGAAGCCAGAAGAAAAAAAGAGATTTAAAAAATATATATATTCTCCAGACAAGGATAGCGTTACTCTTGTGGAAAACTGATCTGATTTACTTTTACACAGGCTCTTCCTCTCATCTCACGACAAGCTGAAGCCCTGCTGAGCCTTCACCTGGGGGAGAGCAGATAAGCCAAGGGACTACATAGCCTGGACCTCCACACAGGGAGCCATGTGAGTGGCACCCCTCCACCCACTTCACACTACAGAGGTCCCCCCGTAGTCTGCTCTCAAAGCTGGGGAAACACAACCAGGATTCTGTTCCCCTTCCTGGAGCCTTCACTTTCAGGGCTTGCGTGGAGGGACTCTCCAGGCTCGGCATACCCCCGCGGGAGCAACTCATCTCTAGGCACTGGTCAGGGTGTGAGTGCCCCCTGGTCTGGAGGCCAGCCAGCAGCACTCCAGCACCATGGATTACCTGTTTGGGATTTTAGTGCTGCTGTGTGGGGCGGTGCAGCCGGGAAGAGGTGATGAGCCCAAGCACAACGTACCCAGGCTAAAGCTGTCATACAAGGGTAAGCCCATCCTCTGTTCTCCGCTGACTCCAGGATACGGGACCGCAGTGGTTGCTGGTGCTTTTAACATAGCTTTTCTAGTCTATTTGTCTTGCCCTTGGGTGCTCTTTTCTGCTTTTCCTTTCATCCGTTCTTTCTTATGTTGAATATCCCTTTTTTCTCTTCTATTTCTGTAAATCTATTTCTGCCTCTGTATTCCCCTCTCATCACTTTCTCCCTCATGGTCTGTTCATAGCATCAAACTCTCTGCTCAACCTTCTGTATTGCTCTCTACCATTAACTCACTCCTTCCTTTTCACTCGCTCTGCTTGTGTCTTAGAATTCACTATTCTTACAAATAGGCAGATTGGTTCCATATGCTGAGGAAGGGCTCTTGCCTGGAGTTAAATGTATACATTGGCCCCTGTACCAATTTTCCCCTTGTGCTGTCCCCTTCTGCTAGTACTGTACAGCCCTGTTAAGTGCTCCAAACATGCAGTAGAGCCTCTATTTTAATGGCTTCTGTCCCAAAAACTCTGCTTCGGTCAGAGCCTTTCTTTAAGGGGCCATGCAGGTTTCCCAAATTGTCATTTACTATATCCTAAATGGGTCCAACAGTTGTACAGTTTTGTTTAAATGGAACACTACACATGCATGTTGATTTAATGTGTGCATTAGATAATCCATGTGCAGTAGACTGTGTTGGAAGGGAATGAGAAGGAGTTTTGCGTTCCTCTTTATATCGTGCACGTGTAGGTTTTTGACGTATACAGCAAACATGTTATTCTCTCTCCTTCTGTGTTATTTTGAGGGGAGACTGCGGAGCGCCGGTTCTTCCTCTCCTCCTCCCTCTCTCTCTCTCTCTCTCTCTCTCTCTCTCTCTCTCTCTCTCTCTCTCTCTCTCTCTCTCTGTGTCTCGTCTCCTCTCTCACACCCTACACTAAATCAGGCTCTTTGTAATAGCAGACTTTTCATCTCAGCTAGAAATAACTGGAAACATTTTTGGCATATTTTGGGAAGTTTTTTTGCTTTTTAATGTCAGTGAGGGAGGCTATTGTGGTTCTGTGTCCTAAAACATGACCGAAAGTATATGGCTTGGAGTGTGGTCTCTCGATTCTTTATTTTAGTCCTGATTCTCTCATAAAACATGCCCTCTTAAAATTTATGAACGGGCTAATTTGCCGTTGTTAGGCATCATCCTCTTGTGTGTTTGACTGTCACCCAAAGCTTTGGTTCCTTAGATAATTTCAATGTACGTTGAGGGAAAATTTCACTGATGAAGAGGGTGAATGTGATGTTTGTCACTCTAATTCATTTTCTATCTTTAGCCGAGACATTGGGTATAACTTATGTTTAGAGGCCGGCTATATGACACGCTTTATTCTTTAGATGGAGTGCAAGTTGTAATTTTGGCATCGTATATTTTCCCTTTATCACCCTTTTAACTTCAAAGTGTGGATGGCGAATGTCTGTGTTCTAAATCTTTTGTAACATTTAATAAGTGTTTTCAGCGTGTCCTGAGGCCACTGTGGTTAGGTGGTTTTATCAGGATAAAGGATTTTAAAGGGTGATGACATGCATTTACCATGCGAACAAAATAAATCTGGAAAGAATCCTAGTTGAACTTACCTGCTACAAGTCTTCTTCTCCCCTGAGCTTCATCATGTCAGTTTACACAAAGCAGAACCTCTAGGCATGATGGGAAAATGGCATCCCTTCTTTACACAGCCATCTGTTTAAAGAATGTAAATGTATGTAGTTCCCTCCTGCCCCCTTTTGTGATCCTCTTCACTGTTCAGTCTGACAAGTGAACATGTTGCTGACAACAATACTAGACAAGAGATGTGTCATCAGCATCAAAGTCTGCATTGACTTACTGTACGAGTGATGGATGTGTCTCGTCCGACCAATAGAGCAGGTCTACAGGAAATGTAGCTTGTCATGATGTGGCTGTACTTTGTGTGTGTGAAATAATTGTTGTTAGAAGTACATCAAAGCCTTGTTGTTTACTGTATGTGTATGCGTGTGTGAATGTTCTTGCCACGTCTTGGTGTGAGGACTCGACACCCTCTCCTGTGATTGCCTCCCCTTAGACTGTAAGCGGTGTCTCAGTGTGTGAGTTTGTGTGTGTTTTAGCGAGGCAAAAATGTGTCGGGTCTGGCATGCACCCATTTAATTAGACACCTGGTTTTGTGCGTGTGTCTATATACGTATGCATAAGCTCACCAATCGGTATCTTTTATTGGGCTGTTAAATCAGTGTTATGTGTGATTATATGTGCGATTGCAAACTGCTGTTGTGTGTCTTTCATTGTTTGAGTGAACACGGGATGTAAAGGCATCAAAGTGTATTGTGTGCCAACGTCTTTGTGTGTCACTGCTCGACAGTGTCTGCGCTTGTGTCTCGGGCCCACAGGTGTTTGATGGCCCTCTTGATGCCTGTCAGGGGACAATTCTCGGTTAACACCCACAATTTGGCGGTTGGAGAGAAAAAAAGAGGGATGGAGGCATGGTGGGGGTGATGGTGGAGGAGAGGAGATTTGCTTTTAATGAAGGCAAAGCTGGCAGACATACACTAGACAACGAATAAGGAAGGGAGGCTGGCCGTTAAGTGAAGTGTCACTCATTTGGTCTTCCTCCACGAAGGCGGCATAGCAATTAAGTCAAATAAACGACAAGAAGGAATCCTCCTGGGAAGGACAGTCAAATACATGCTGAGCGAAAGAGTATGCCGGGCCCTTGAGAGGGACGATCACACAAGCAGGGACTGAAAAAGAGACTGAGGCCCAGGAGTAGGACAGTCGCAAGAAAAAGGAGGGCCTGTCATTTGGGGCAGTCAAATAAACACTCAGCATGCAAGCAGGGTCCCGTGAAATCATTCTCAAATGAGTGCTGATGACATGCCTCCAGGGACTGATAGCCTTCTGCTGGAAAGGACAGGTGAACAACTGCAGAGTGAGCAGTTTAAGAGAGTAGAATGTCTGAGAAATGGAGGCAGGTAGATAAAATTACCTCTCATGGGATGGCTGGCGCAGCAAGTGCGGAGTAAATGATTTCCCAGTGGGGTCAGTTAGACATCTCTCCCGGCTAAAAGGATCTGGCTTCATGGGGACAGAACTATGATCACAAGAGTTAATGATTTCCTCTTCTCCTTGAGACTCGCTTTTTGGAACCTAAGGAGAGGGAGACATGAGGTAAATTCAAGTCTGAGTTAAAATAATATTGCTTAAGAAAGATATTACACATATTGTTATCCATTCATCAAAGTCTAAATTGTTCAAACAACTGGTAGAAACTAATGTTGTAATATTTAAGAGAAACAAATGCCAACTTGATTTCCTACTGAAAGTGATTCATCATAACCTAGAATTGCCTAACAAAGCGCAACAATCATGATCTCAAGTAGTAGTGCTTTATGTTTGAGATTATTCATCGCTGCTGCTGCACTTCCACAATACAGCATTGATAAAACGATGACACAATCCCTCGGATCAATGCATACCCGCACACAATCACATTCCTGAGCACAATTCATCTATAGCACCCTCCCATACTGTAAGTAGCCATCAGGAGAAACACTGACCCCTAAAGGTCGGTTGATGCACAGTCAGCACACAGTGAATACAAACAGTATGGGGGAAATCCATGATACTTCAAAACCTGGCCCTATTGTGCTCCCTAAAAAGAAGCCAGAAAGCGGCACTTTAGCACTTTTAAAGTGGCGTCATACAACCTGATAATCACCCTCTGCATTGGTAATTATGGAGCCTTCTGTATGACCTCCTAATGCCATCTTAGCCACCCCATGCTGCCTGGATGGGTGGAACTGAGAAGGAAAGAGAGAGCGAGACTGAGAAAGAGACAGGGAATCTGGAATTGGCTTACAACCCTTCAAAATAGACACTTGGTTTGGAACCACACTCAACGCAGTCTGAACTCAGCCCCATAATAAGTCTGCGTGTGTGTGTGTGGGGGGGGTTGCATGTGTGTTCAGTGTGTCTTGTCTTTTCATTCTTTTATATGTGAATGAGTCTCTCTCTTGCTCTCCATTTCTCTCTGTAGTATCTGTCCATTCTGCGGGTTTGGGCTGACAGAGCGGATGTAGATAATTATAAGGTGTTCTCCCTACGCGCCAACTTTGGAGATGTCTACCCCTGTCTGCCTCTCTCTCTTTCTCTCTTTCTCATCGTTCTTTTCTTCCTACCCCCTCCTCCCTCTCTTGCGGCTCAGTCGCCTCTCAAGGAACCACAACACCACAGACCCTAAGTACAATCTTCAAGTAGTGTGTGTGTGTGTGTGTGTGTGTGTGTGTGTGTGTGTGTGTGTGTGTGTGTGTGTGTGTGTGTGTGTGTGTGTGTGTGTGTGTGTGTGTGTGTGTGTGTGTGTGTGTGTGTGTGTGTGTGTGTGTGTGTGTGTGTGTGTGTGGGTGTGTGTAATTTCTTTTTTTGTTGCTGGTCTCCTTTTCCTGTCTCTTTGATTGCTGCTCTTTTGATACATACCTTTTGGCTTTCCTTCTTTTCAACTCTCTTTAGTCAGACACACACACACACACACACACACACACACACACACACACACACACACACTGAGCTACCTCATATTTGCTTCCACACAGCCACATTCCAATAGTATAAACAAATGTTTTGCCTTAGCTTGCTTTTCAATTATGCCCCTATGTTACATCCAAATATATTACATTTCCTCACGCTGATTCACATACCTGACCACAAGTTGAAAGATGGTGTAATTAAGTGTGTGTAAGTGTGTATTACTGTTGCCACACAGATAATTGTGCAATGACACAACGCACTTGCAAAACAAAAAGCCATTCATCAAGTCACCAAAAACTCACTTGTTTTCAATGAAGATTTACACTTGCATACTAATACACAGAGAGGGAAATTGTTTGTTGTAGGGTTGTTTCATGCTGCAACGTATGGTATTGTGTGTGATTAAAGCTAATAAAGTAAGGCTAAATGAGTGATTACAGTGTGTTATCGTTACCCATGTTGCAATATATGCTGGTATTATCTGAGTTTTATGACCTTTAGATTGCATGTGTCTGTAGTTTGCTGTCCACATTGCTGTGTGTTTTGGAATGCTGTCCATTTCCCCAGTGTGCATAAAAGGCACACATAATTACAGTACTATTTTCTTAGGAAACTTTTATTTAAACCAAAACGATTATCAAAAACAAACTGAATTAGTGCACATAGGCCACAATAGGATGTATTGTCAGTGCAGTGTGTGTTTGCTCAAAGATTAATAAGGAAAATGTGTGTGTTCATTGTACATTTTCGTCTGTGTGTACATAAGCACTGTATGGACATGGACGCAGGGAAAATACCCTCCGCCTTTGCATCTGTGTTTGGGATGTAGGCTTGGGTTACAACGTGGTGCAGATTGCTGAACCATGGGTATGAATGAGTCCCGCCACCTGCTAAGTCTCGTCAGTCAGATGGAGAAAGGGTGCACCATTCAATCTGAACAGAGTCATGTTACAAATGAGGGGGACATCTCTGCAGAAAGACAGACGAAGGACGGTTAGACAACAGACGGACACAAAGGCGAATATGGGAGTGGTAGAGAAACTGAAATGTAGAGAAAGTAGAGTGTGTGATGACTTTTTGTACAGGATTGATAATACTAAGGATGTGCCTTGATTTATAATATTATATCCACTATTAGAGATTTTAATCCAACTTTACCATTCCAGTCATCAAAATGCCCCATCAAAATGTTAAATTGATTTGAAATGCTAGTTGCTTTAAATATTAATGTGGAGTAATAATATTTTTCTTTATCTCAGATTTGTTGTTTGTCATAAATACCAGAAGCATCACAATACATAATTACCAAACTTGTTAAACATTAATCTCGACTTTATATAATGGGATTTTGTCAAAATTATCATTTTCTGGTGCAAATGCATTTGATGAAATTGCAGACACTGTTCTCTTTTACTGCACAAGGCCTAATTTTGTCACACCTTAAATAATGGTGTGCAGAGCTAAAATGTGCATTTGTGCCTGTGGAGTTGTGTTTGAGTGTCTGTCACATTGACGTGTTTGCTGTCACAGTTTTCCAGGGACACATTCAGATCTCTTGCCTTGCCTCATTAATTTCTCAATAAAATGGCAGAGCTGACATTCAGATACTCGGTACAGCTGACAGGCGGCACTAACAGGCAGTGGCTCCAGACATGACCACGCTAACCACAGCCTCTCAAAGTTCATCCATCGAACTGCGTCACAATAACACTATCTCCCTCTCTCTGCACCGCTTTGCAGAGATGTGTGTGTGTGTGTGTGTGTGTGTGTCTGTGTGTGTTTGCGTGTGTGTGCGGGTGTGTCTGTGTCCCCGTGTGATATCTATGGATCCACATGGCACATTTTTTCACATATTCAAACTAGTTTGTGTCGATAACCCTATTTGTATAAAGGACAATATGAAAAATAATCAAATCTGTAAATCTGTAAGTTTGTATGTCTGTGTGCTTTTCCTTTAAAGTATTAAGAACCAGAGCGGCTGAGCAGCCTGGTAATACAGTGGGCATTTAGTGGTGTGTGACTGGGCTTTCTGCGGTGAGCACGGCCAGGCCTCTAGCCGTCTGTGGTCACAGCGCTGGTGGAAAACCGCTCTCTGTGGTCCAGCCCTCCAACGACAGGAGGAGACACACACTAATGAAACAGTTCCATATTCAACTGCTTTTGTTATGTTATTCTGTGCTTATGAGTCTGCCTTAGTTTGGCTACATTATGCTCTTTTTTTGTTGTCTCTACTTGTTATTCATTATATTGCTTTCTTGGATTTTATGTCTTATGATTAGTATCCCCCCTCACTCGCTTGCTTTTCTACCTCGATGTCGTGCAGTGTCACAGAAGTCTATTATTCGAGTTAAGAGAAATGAATGGTGCTGGATGGTGAAATTCAACACATACTTAGACTACTCATATAGATTCTTGTGGTTTGGGATGTGGTCACGTTTTCCTTGTTAGTCCTTCTGATATAACGTATGTTTTAACATACTCTGAGTCATATTCACTGGACAGAATATGGTATTAAAATGTCCCATAAGACACAGTACTTGACAATGAATTATGGCTATGAGTCATTTTGGTTGAAAAATAGAAAATTAACTTTCTATTTCACCCGAAACCGTGTTATGCAGAACTGGAATCAAAGAAAACACACTCATTCTTTCTGTAAAGTAATATCACTGTGGCTTCAACAGCAAACTTCTCACATATTTAGTGCGGCTGTAATAAAAAATCAATCAACACACTTTGTTCATGTGCACATCCTTTGTTCCTTTGGATTAAAATACACACGCAAGCTCTTCTTAATCGTAGAGTTCACGGCACTGAGTAAGGTAGCACATTTCCTGTTAGAGCTGTCACTCAGCTGCACCTGAATGGGGAATTTAACGTCCCAGGTTGTGTTAAACAGACGAGTCACCATGGAAACCAACCCACACCTGCTTCTGTGCTTAGAAAGAGAAAAGGGAGGGAGCGAGCGAGTAAGAGTGGGGAGGTGAACTTTGATGCTTGTGTGGCTATCCTTGAGCTTAGGATAATATTTGAACACTTTGTTAAGCAAAGCTCCCGGCAAATTTCCATGGGGCGGCTGTCTCGTCTTTTTTTCTGACACCTGTGTTTTGTGGCCGAGGCCATCACGAGAGCAGGAAAAACGTACACCGCACCACACACGGGGAAAAAAGGAAGAATTCAGAGGCAGGGTTGGGAAAGAAAGAGAGATTGAAATGCAAACCACTGGAGATATTACAGTACTGTGTGTATTTGCTTTTCTAAAGCTAGCCTTGTATTTGAAAGATAAATGTGTAATTCTCTGCACCAGTTCCTTTTGAGCTGCAATTTTCTTTCTTTTTTCCTGTCTGTCAGACTGAGTAAATCTTAAGTAATACTCAGACACAGACTTACACACTCTGAAAAACCACAAAAACATGGCTTTTAGGTCTAAGTCAATCATCTTTTGTCAACAGCAGAAGAACGAGAAAGCTGTGTCAACTAAGAGGAAATGAACAAGTCAAATGTGGCATTTGCATTGACATAACTTTTTTACTTTTCGAAAAAAACCTTTCCTCTTGTTGAGCCTTCCCTGTATATATGCACAAGAGATACACTTAACAGTGTTGCATTAGTTTGATGGAATATTACTCATCTGTTGAATCTCAGTCAAGTGTTTTTCTCCATCAGGCTTTTATGTTTAATGTCACTCAAACACACACTTACAGCAGTGGCACGGACACACATTCAGATAAACATAATTTAATGCCCTGTCGCCTTTCTTTCATGCAATTTCATTATTCCGCTATTGCGTGGCATGTAGGCGTCTAAAGCGCCTGCCTGTTTGGAAAATGGGGGAGTGAAGAGTACTTCACAGACAATTGCACTTGAATTCTGAATGTAGCTCTCTTTTTTTTCCTCCGGGGCTTTTTAAGACAAGAGCCAGGTTATTTTCCATAATGGAGCAGGACAGAGGGACAAATGATAATTTATCTGAATGAATTTGCTAGTTATATATGTTGAATACATAGTGTGTGTTTTTAGGCATGGAGCAAATAAGAAAATGAAGAAACGTTACCTCAGTTTAGTTAGTACCTATGTATGATTAGCATATACAACATACGATACAACTTCCATCTTTTCAACTATGTAAACTACAAATTGAGCCAAGGCAACGATTTCACCATATCTGCAATACATGTGTATCCACATGTTTGCATATGTGTGTGTGCTTGCATCTGTTGCTGCATGTACAGTATGCCTGTGGCTTTTTTTTGTGTAGGCCACTATGGATGTGTGCACTTTAATGTGTAAAAGACAGAATGTGCGAGTGAAAAAGAGCAGACAGAGGATGTGTGTAACATGAGATAATGTGATGGAAGTGAACTGAACAGAGAGTGTGTAGCTATGTGTATGCATGTTTGAAGTGAGTGTAATGCATAAATACTCATGGGTGTACGCGTTTAAATGTCTCTGTGTATCTTATGGCCAGTGTAAGCAGACTTGTTGTGGTGACGAGGGCGCGTGGCATGTCTGTGCGCACATACATGAGAATAGGTGTCTTTTAATTTAATGTGTGTGTGTGTGTGTGAGTGTGTTCAGGGTGTGTGTTGGGACCAGGGAGTGTGTTGAAGGTGGAAGCTGCTGAGTGCGCTCACTGTTGGACTAGTTCATGCTGCATAAGCAGAAATACTGATTGGATTACAACTTAGTCTGAAGTATGTGCTTGCTTGTGTGTGTTCAGGGATAATTGATTATGTGTAAACATTTAGGTCAATATTAATACATGGATGTCAGTTTAAGCGTTTGTACTTGCATTTTAAAAGCAGAGTGCAGTGAATTCATGTTGAACCTGCTTTGTGTGTGTGTGTTTTATTCTATTCTTTTCTTTTGCTTGATTACTGTATTTTGTATGAGCCATGCTGTGTGCTCTGTATCTGCCCATGCTCCCATTTCCAAACGAGCGTGTCTGTGTTTAGGTTAGAGGTCCTTAGGTGCTCACGCCCAGTTCCTCCGATTCTCCCAACCACAGCAGATCCCAGCTCAGATAATCCCTCACTGTGTATATTTGTGCGTGCAGGCCACCGTGTCTTTGTCACAGATCACCACGTGTTGACATACGCAAGTGTGTTTTTTCTTCCTTGGTCCATCTGGGGGAAACCTTTCGTGACGGACCATTTTGCATCACATTCCCGGCTCCGGGGTTCAGCTCCAGCCTCTCACAGGTTGTTACATATCAAGCCAATAAGGCTGTAAAGTGGAGTAAAGAAATGTCTCTCCTAAGGCTTTTGTTATTTGTCTTCTGTCATTACTTTCTCCCTTTTTTTTCTAATCTTTTAACAGCCTAAAACTATTTGTTTTTCCATTTCATTCCCATTTCTATGCCAACTTTGGCTTTCTGCCACATCCATTTCTTTTTTTACCATTACTTCATAGTTAAAACATAAGAATACCTCCCCTGGCGTTCTGTTGACTGGAAATCACATTTCCTTACCAACATCCTCTAAGTCATTTCCTGAACCTGCAATGTCTGATTGGTAAACTGAGAAAAAGGGGCTCTCTGATTGGCTATCATGATAACGTAATGGCTCTGAGTCTGATGACAAATCTTATCTTCAATAGTCAATGTCTTGTCATCGTAATTTGAGTCTTATAGCGATGCCTTCCTGTGGTAGCAGACTTACGAGTGTTTATAAATGTGAATGCCAGGATGTTGGTTTGCATGGAAGGGCCAGTGTAGAAAAATACACACACACACACACACACACACACACACACACACACACACACACACATACGCTCAACCCATCTGTGGTACACTACAAATTCCCACACAACCACACATCCACAGACCTCCATTCATGCCCACACCCACCCACTCCATTTCCTCAGCCCCAAACGAAATCCAACTGACGCAGATGAGCTGCAACCATCTTTATTAGGTGACGACCGCTCCCTCTCACAGTCCTTATCCACCCCACTGGTACTCGACACACATACACGGTTGACACACCACTTCCTCCATCTTCCCTTCCGTCAATCCCTTCTTTTATGTAGACACAGATGTCCAAGATCTTGCACAGTGTGAGTGGGCGCAGATGGCTCCTATAGCAGACTGTCAATCAGAGCTTTGTGGTGAGAGCAGGGAGATCACAATCCACCAGAGCGTGTGTGTGTATATGTGTGTGTGTGTGTGTGTGTGTGTGTGTGTGTCTTTTTTTATATATATATATATATATATATACAGAATGTGTTTGTGTGTGTGTGTGCTGGTTTCTGTATTGTGTCTCTATGTCTATTTTACATACAGTGACACTGATGATGATGGATGATGTGGTATGATAAGTGAGACTGATTTATTAGAAGACTGTACCTGTGGTGAAAATGGAAGGCAGATGTTGGTCCAACCAGAGACAGATGGTTAAGGAGTTAATTTAATTTATATTAATTTCATTGTAAACCAAATATCACTGTTTAATTAAGGTAGAGAAACCCATGGCCTTCTCTGAATTGTCAAACTGCGATTGTGCGAGCTGCTTTTCAATCAGCTAAAATCATTCCTTCGTTTTGCTCTTGGTTATTATTTGATCATTAATAATGATTTGGTCAACTTGGGCTCTCCACAAAAGTAAGTAAGTAAGTGTAGTAATTACATGATGTGAAGGAAAAGAAAATCAGCAAAATCATTCAAAGTCTTTATATACAGCAGTATGAATAGTTTGAATTGTAATAGCCTACATTAATTTAACTTAATCCTTATTTTACTTTTAACAATTACTTGATTATTCACCTAGTCTACTAAATGTTTGGAAGAGTGGAAAAGACCTGTTACAATTTCCTAAACATTAAGCTTCCCAAAAAAAATATGTAATTTAAAATATATTCAATAAATATTTTCAGTGCCATTTAACGTCTCACATGTAAGAAGCCAGAACTAAAGAATGTTACTTGATAATTGATTTTTTTTGTTGATCAACTAATTAAATAAAAGATACATTTTTTTAGCTCTATTATTAATACAGACTGAAGGAAGATAGGTATTCTAGATTATTCATGGATTCACTAACATTTACTGGTTACACTATTACATAGTTTATAGTTTGTTAATGCAAAATGATGAACTGTTTGGCCTCACTTGTGCTGAGACACATGAGGATCACTGAAACCACATTCAATCAGCGGGTTAACTTGGTCTCAGGAAGGGAGGGTGGATCTTTGTTTATGAAATATCAGAGTTGATGGAACTCATGTTTGGTGCTTAAAAGTAAACTTTTTTTTAGCTTGTTGGTGTATACTTAAAGACGTAAACACTGTGCAGAAATCCATGTGTAGTCACACACTCTTTAGTGTTGATTTACATAATAACCCAGTTACAGGTACATGCCACAAACACACACAAACACACACACACACACACACACACACACACACACACACACACACACTTACGCACACTGTCTCCCCATGGTTCTTACTCCATATGAATTATTTAACCAATCACATGGCTGAACAGTCTGAACTGCGTCCCTGATTGTGGCATGCTGTGTTCTCTTCAAATGTCTCACGCTATACCTGACTGATGGGTGTCTGTATGTAAGAGTGTGCAAATGTGTGTTTGTGGGAAAGCCGTTAAGGAAAATTGAACAAAAGTTAATGATTTCATATAACAGTGCATTTTGATGAAGGACACCTAATATTTTCCAATGGCCCAGGTTTTATACACTTCATCATATATTGATTATGTTTCACTGCAGATACATTAAACATTTGACACATGCCTATTATAATAGAGAGAGAAACAGTTTAGTGTTTGAGTGCACTACTGACTCATATTGTATTCTGTATATTTAGTATGAATAGTTGTGCTTTCATAAAATATTTAATCTAATATGTTTTGCTACAAATGTATTTTTTTTATTTTCACCATTAAGTATACTTTTAGTATACTAACTTTTTAAGACTGAGGGGGGTATGTTTCCTAATTTTCAAGCTGTTAGTTATTTATTATTATTGCTATTAGCAATATTTTAGTCTTTTTGTAGTCATCCCCAATACATGATCAACACCAACTCCTTCTCCTCTTTCTCTTCCAGAGATGTTAGAAACCAGTAACCTAGTCACCTTCAATGGCTTGGCCAACAGTTCGAGCTACGATGCTTTCCTATTGGATGAGGAGCGAGGGAGACTACTGGTCGGAGCTGAGGACCACATCTTCTCATTTGACCTCGTAAACATTAACAGAGACCACAAACAGGTAAAACTTACATGTACTCAACTTTATTTTGGTTACAGTTTGGGTCTTTTATTTGTTTGGTTTATGTGAGAGTTGAATGCAGTTGTGTTCTTTTGGTCCAAGTGTTATTTCTTCTCTTCTCTTCTCTTCTCTTCTCTTCTCTTCTCTTCTCTTCTCTTCTCTTCTCTTCTCTTCTCTTCTCTTCTCTTCTCTTCTCTTCTCTTCTCTTCTCTTCCTACTGCTTCCTCTGGAGTCCATTACACCACATCTTTCTTCCTTGCCCTTCATCCCTCCCACTGTCTGTGTTAGTCCAGACATGGCTGTCCATAATTCTATTACTCCACCTGGACTAGGCTAACAGTCTTTTTATCAGATTCGGTCTGCTATCATTGACACACAAGACTCACACAGACTTGCCTGCAGGCTGCAGAGAGCTGAGCAGGGGAATGAAAGTGCTGAAAAATACATAGTCAATGCAGGGAGGGAGAGTGTGTCTCCAAAATCTTTTTGCCCTTGGCTCGTATGTGTATTTCTTCTTCTTCTTTTTTGCTCTTTTGCTCTGATCTTTACATCATTATCGGATAAAGACCAAAAAGCAGTATTTAAGCAAATCTAATGTAATTACCCTGAAATGTGCAGTGCAGATTCCCAAGAGAGGGAAACTCAACTGATCTAGAGAGTAGATAAAGTCTAGGGACAGAATAAGGAAAATGTGTGTAGTGCATTTACATAATAATGCATGTGCATTCATTTCCTTTGTCTTTCCACATCTGTGTGGCCACCAGCAAAACAAGTGGGCTCAATCGCACCCAATTTCTGAGTATGTAATCATTCCCTTACACTTGTACACTCATATGCACTATGTGTGTTTATAATTTATGTGACACCAGGGGCCACAAATAGATTCACATTGAGGCCAATACAAAGCCAGTATTTATTTCATATAATGAGTCCTATCTTTTCCAAAGCAAAGAAACAAACCCCTGCTTCTTCTTTGCATTTAAAGTAAAAAGTATAACCATATGCTCAGGATTTGAAGAGCAGAGAGGAGTTTCACTTTTTAAATGTCATAATTTGAACCAGAACTGTAAAGGGCAATACAGTATTTATACGTGTTCCTACAGGCTGTATATTATCCAATTTCCACAAACACAGCACATTTTTAACTCAATTTGTTTCTCCTTATTTTGATTAACAGTATGAGTCACTTAAACCCGTTACCTTCTCCACTTTCATGCAGTCATGATACAGTTGTAAATAAGGTCATCCTTTATTTATCATATGCACATGCAACACTCATGGTATGGGCAGGGATGTAATGTGAAATAAGTCACTGAATTAGGAATTATCAAAATAAAGCCTGACAAACACATAGTCATTTTCCTGGAATTACACAAATCTCGATTACTTCTGATTCACTGCATTGACTCACCGCCTTCCCAGGATCATGAAACAACGTGTAAATCTCTGCTCTGCAGCATAGTATGACTCTGTCTTCCTCTCATTTGCACAGATTGCGTGGCCTGCCACCCCCTCTAAGAGGGATGAATGCAAGTGGGCAGGGAAAGACCTCGGGGTAAGTCCAAATTCATGATGGCATCATCATTTGAGCGCTTCCCTCCAATTTTTGCTTCTATTGTTACACAAATTATATGTCTGTCTTGCATCCATGTCATTTTACATATTGCTCTTGGATACGTGTTTTTGTTGCAGCAATGCAGCGTGCTGTAAGAGATGTACCAGCACCCGTACTATTACAAGACCACTTTAGAGAAATTAGCTCACATAAAAGTGATAGTACATGTTCCATCTCACCTCTGGCACACTGTACTCGCTACAGGCCATACCCCACTGACTCGCACAACTAACCACACTGTGCGACAGATGCTCGGTCACAGTAAGGTGTACACAGTGTCCCGATGGCACAAGGACAACAATGCATTACCTAAGAGGTTATTTGCTGCTGTGACGTAGAGTTTAATGTCGGGAGGATGTTTATGTTTGCGCCTCAGGGTGTGCACGTGTGTGCATATTTATGTGGGAGTATATTGTTTGAGTTCGCATTATCTGGCGCAGAGTATTAGCTCACATGTGCACAAGTTTGCTGAACACATACTATATGCCTGCTATTTTGTTTGCGTGCACAATGGTGTTAGTGTGTGTGTTATCTCTGGGTTGCTGTTTGGTTAGGCCTTTTCTGTGTTGAATCTGACCTTAATTTCATGGCTGGATGAGTCTGGAGTGCCACGGCTGCAGGGTTTTAGGGTTATCCAAAATTACGTAATCATTTTAAACTGCAGGGTCTAACTCGCCGCCAGCTCTCTCACACAAAGACAAAGTCGCAACCACACAAGAAGTACTACACCTTCGCTCCCTCACACAGTGGAAAGTGAATATTTCTGGCAGCAAAAAAGCACAAAAAACACAATGATGAGGTATTTGCATGTTGTGGAAATGTTTATCCTTGAAAATGAGGCGGTGAGAGTGGAGACAGAGTGCAACATGGAGAGGCCTTGATTAGGACATTACTGAAGCATTCAGAGCTCTCAAAGTGATGCATTTCTCCAAACCACAATTTACAACCACAGAACAAATGTAACAGCTGCCCGCCTCTAAAATGCCTGGTGGCTGTATCATTCTCCTTGGCAGGATGAGTGTGTAACGCGGCCCAGGTTGTTGCATTTGATTCTGTGAACAAAAGGTTCAGATGGAGTGTAGATTCACGATTTCCTGCCTAACTGCCTAATGTCATTTCTGATTATTTTTCCAGCTATTACAGATATTAAAATTTAAATAAAAGATATCCTACTTTTCACATTAATGTGAGCTATTCAATAGACCTCAGCATCATTTCAAAATTCACTCAATTTATCCAAATATATGCAAACCCACATACCAGTCTGTCTACCCATTTCTCCCGTGAAAAGTCTTCATCAATGCCCAGTCCAAAGAAAGTGATTAGTTTGATCCAATAATGATTCATTTATATTCTGTGGGTGTTGTGGTTTTCCCATAACGACAGGTCAGGGAAACTATTTTTCACCCGGGGGGGAAGACAGAGCCGCATGTATGGGTGACATGCATAGCTAACGTCTGTCAGTGTTTATGTCTAACCTATCTACCACATAGCTACAGTAAAATGTCCATGTAACTCAAAGACAGCCATGTAAAATTCTATACAGAGCTGACATTGGCAGTGATTATAGGAGTTGGTGAAATGCATATAATAAAGTTGTGAGAATGTGAAGTGGACATAGCTCCCGCTTTTTAAAAGTTGAAAACACAGAGGGTAAAGTCATTAACTTAGACAAAGACACACTAACGTGCAGGGTTGAAGTCAGGCACAAGAAATCAAGTTTAGTCTTGCTCCGTTAACTCAGCAATTGTCTTGTTACTGAAATGTGGAACATTGTAGGGACAGTGGGTTAATAATCACACTCCAAGTTTAAAGGTGTTATATACTTCAATAAACCTTGGTCAGTGAGAAACTACCACTATGCTACACTGAATCAGATTTTATATTAAAGAAATGTTTTTGGACATAAGGACATTTTGGTAAATATGTGTGCTTATATGAGATTTAGACTAGAAGAGCGCATGCCTATATGAGATTTAGATTAGAATATCAACCAGTCTGTATTTTTTTAATGTGATTTCTATGTGATGTGCGTGCTGCGTTTCCAAATCCCCAAGCAAATGTCTACTTATTTGTTGGGTGAATATTAAGCATGTATTTATAATAAGGAAAAAGCCCAGACTAATCGCTTAAACACGTGCCCAGATCTACTCCTCGAGGCTGCTAATAACCCGCCTACATTAACCAATCCCATTGATGAGCACTCTAATAAACACTCTTACACCACTGGGACTATCATTATGTAATTGAGAGCCAACCCAAACACCCTCAGTAAATTCAAACATATGCATTATTGAAGATCTGAGGTAGATTTGCCTGATTTGACGCACAGGTGGGATTTCCTTGAAGGAGATGCAGTTACATAAGTCTTTTCCAATCCCGCTGGAAAGTCCCTGTTTTAAAGGGAATTCCAACGGAGCTTTTCTCTATTCTGCTTCCTATTTGCTACCATATGCAATTCCTTTCATAAAAATCCCCTGAAGTTTCAGATGGTTTGCAAGACTACATAATATACTATACTTGTAGGATTACTATATAAACAGAGTAGAATATTGCACAGACAAAATGTATTTGAATCTCTTCACCAGATGTAATTCTCACTGTATGAAATTATACATTGGTTGGAGTTTTTGATGTCTCATCTCTCATTTTGTTTCCAGAAAGAGTGTTCTAACTTCATCCGGGTCCTCCAGCCCTACAACCAGACCCACATGTACATCTGTGGCACAGGAGCCTTCCACCCCATCTGTTCTTTTCTAGAAATGGGCAAAAGAGCAGAGGTAATACATTGGGTGCAATAATGTTGCTTCAACAAAGGCTGTGTTTTTTTCTACATGTTTAATCAGTTACTTGTGTAAAACGTAACATAGATCCCAGTTGAGCATTCAATAATAAGTCATGAAATGTGACCATTGTGAAAGTAAACTAATGACAGAGAAAGTATCAGATTATTGTCCCTTAAAATAATCTGTCCAAAGCAACCACACTGGCTGCACTGATAACACTAACACACACACACACACGCACGCACGCACGCACACACGCACACACGCACACACACTTATTTCTGTCAAGCACAGCAGAAACCATTTCCCTCATTGATTATTTTCTCATCAATGTTTTCTTTTGTGTGAAGAAGTGGAAAATAAGCGGTTACCACATGCTTAGACTTCAGTCCGTTTATAAATTAAGCTACCCCTTCCCTACATCAAAGTTTAATCAGTCATCTTGATAAAGGTCTACAGGTTAATCAATGTATCAGCATGGGTTCTGCAGTCCAACAATGGGGAAGGGAATGGCTGTTTGCACCATGCAGGTTTTGAGTATAGAGGACCCTGCATGAGTTCACTTGAATTTAAAGTAGTGTTGTTATGAGTGATTTAAAGAAAACTTAAGTTGGGGCTCTCTTTTGTCACTTTTCTTTTGATATATTCAAAGTGTCTGAGGGTGTGCTTTGCTTTTGCTGCGCGATCTTACTTTATTCCCCATCATTTCTTTTTGTTGCACATTTGCATAAATGATTGTTCTTCTGTAATCAAAGTAGTAGAAGTTAGTAGTGTAAAACAAAAAAAAAAACTCTTATTGCTCATGCCTGGATGAAGTTGTGGTGCATCACATGCACATCCCAAAAACAGCAGGCTATAATGAGAATTTGGTGTAATTTGAAACACAGGCTATAATTGTACCTTCGGTCAGGCTTAATGTGGCTTTCACTGACCTCATGTTGATCTCTGACCCTTTCCACCACAGGACAACATCTTTCGACTGGCCTCGCATTTCGAGAACGGCCGCGGGAAAAGCCCCTACGACCCCAAAATGCTCTCGGCCTCGCTTCTGATCGGTGAGTTTGATCTCCGCCTTGATTAGTTCCAGGAAGTACACATTTACTTCAGAGCTGGACATTTGTTCCTAACTACACTTTTCTCACTGGCAGATGGAGAGCTGTACTCTGGCACATCTGCTGATTTCATGGGAAGGGACTTTGCTATTTTTCGTACCCTGGGAGAACATCATCCACTCAGAACAGAGCAGCATGATTCAAGATGGCTTAATGGTAAAAACAAAAAAAATAAATAAAAAGGAATTATATTTTTTTTTAATCAGCATAATAATTTTTTTTAATAGCATATCAACAAAGTATTAAAGGTTGAACAAATTTAACTCCAATGCATTTTCCTGAAAAAAGTTGATCCTTCTTTTTTACAATCTACATTTTCTTAATGCAACTAAAGGGAGTTATTTTTTTTAATTTGATATTGTGCTGTTCTATGTGGGGATTTGTCAATGTAGTCTACTTACATAAGTTGCCTTCCATGGGTGTTTTAAGAGTCCATCTCTATCTATAAGCTGACAATGGAAGCTAATAATGTTCAGACTGCAAAAACTAGATAAGATACATATGTTTCAATCCTCACAAATGCCAACAACCTTTACTAATAAAGTAAAACTGGACACTTGTGGCCCACATAGACTGTAACTATTCAGTACAAGGTGGAAATAAACTGACATTAGCCAGTTTTGGAGAAAGAATACCATTCAGCTTTTCAGTGGACTTTGAAGAATTAAATTCTCCCACAAGCCTGAAGTCCCATATCATTTCCATTCTTGTGCAGACATCAGATATCAGAGCCCATTCACAAAGTCACTGGATTTGCCTGTGTTTGTAAGATTAGCGCAGCAGTGAGAGTTATTGACTGTTCAGTCTGTTATCTTTCGGCACCGTACAGGACTTAGGGAGCTACAAAAGGTCAGTTTGAACCTTTCCATCAAGCTGTGCCATCCCTCTTCCCCTCTTTCCCACAGAACTAATCCGCTCTCAGCTGTTTTCCTGTAGTAGAGTCAAATTTCTCTCAGTTCCCCCCCAAAAAAACCCCAAAAAACCCTACACCATCTAAACTTACAAGCACTGTTCTATGCCGTGCTGTTTGCTGTCACATATGAATAAAGAGTGATTTAAAAGGGAGACGCCATTGTTACAGCATTAATCCCCATCGATCTTCACCTTATTCAAACAAATACGCCAGGAATTGTATCCAATCCAACTCCTTCTCCACAAAAGGGGGGGGGGGTTGTAATTGCATGGATTACTGGGATGGGGATATTCTATTGAGCTTTTATCAACAAGGTTACATGGTACTCAAATGTAACAAAAAAGAAACTTGGGAATTAATCCTTAATAGCAGTCTAAAAAGGATTTAGGTTTAAATGGTAGCTTTGGCTTTGCTGGGCTTTATTCATGCAATTTATTTACACATCTCTTCACCCTTTAATGCCCTCTCACTCAATATAGACGTTGGATTAAACCTTGACTGAATACAGTGGCCTTTTGTTGGAAATTAAATGTGATATTATGAATTGTATGACCTCGGTTGTCGGTGACACCGGCAGAAGCCTATTTTTGTATACATGAGCATGCAGGGTTGAATTTATGAATGTCTAGATTTAAAGACACATATTCAAAATAGACCTAGAGGCGTGTGTCGTTACCCATGATTCATACCAGAGGTCTCCCACCCGCACAGCGCTTGTAAATCTGTTTCCCACTTTGGCCACACTCGTCTTTTTCACAGCTACTCTAACTCCTAAACGGCCATGGAGGCGTAACATGGCACTGCTTGTTTCTCCCCAGCTAACCCCTGAGCTTTTAGACACGGGCTCGTTTTACGCATGACGACGCCTAAATGACTGCGGCCACTTTTGCTCCGTCCCTTTGCCCCTTCAAGTCAGGAGATATCCCAGCCCTAAGGCCCCGGCTGGCCCGTTTATCTTTGATTTCCTCTCGTGCTTAAAGTAAAAAAAAATTATTCAAGTTTTACCGGGGACAATCAGAGCCATGTGTGTTTGTGAGGATGTGGCCTAGAGAACGGGGTTATGTGGGATTTAGACTTGGAGCACTCACTTGGGGTAAAGTCGGATACTGTAACACCAGGGTGTAAAGGGAATGGCTGTTATTATTGAGCCGTGACTGGAGAATATCATGGGGGATTTGGATTCAGGGGTGTAAAATAGGGGTGAAAGGATTGTGCATTTGTGCAGAGGTTGGATTGTAAATCTACATTTGTGTATGATTCAAGTGTAAAACAAATGTTTTACTAAGCACAATATTGTACTTGTGATTCATTCTTTTCCTTTTTTCCCTCTAGACCCCAGGTTCGTAAGTGTTCACTTGATCCCGGAAAGTGACAACCCCGAAGACGATAAGATCTTCCTGTTTTTCAAAGAGAACGCCATGGACGGAGAGCACACTGGCAAGGCTACCATTGCCAGGATAGGACAACTGTGTAAGGTAACAACACACACATACAGACACAGACACACACACACGCACACACACAGATACAAAATCCTTATCACAATCCAAAGTAATGGAAAGATTTGTAATAATTTCTTACATATGTGGATGGTCTTAAAGAAATCACTACATGTTTATGTCAGAGTCTGTACAAATGTGTTGAGGTTTTTTGTGTTTGTAATACAGAATGACATGGGAGGTCACAGGAGTCTGGTGAACAAGTGGACCACTTTTCTCAAGGCCCGGCTAATGTGTTCAGTGCCCGGGGTCAACGGCATTGATACGCACTTTGATGAACTACGTAAGTGTGTGTTCTTCATTTGTGTTTGAAGAAAAGTTAACCTCACAGACTCTCTTTCAAATGCTGCTGAAAAACCCCACCTTCACCAATTCTTGCTTTGTATTTTCAGAGGATGTGTTTCTCATGAGCTCCAAGGACCCGAAAAATCCACTTATCTACGCTGTATTCACCACATCCAGGTACAGACCCATCCAGATCTTTTCCGATGACCTCCAAAATGTGCGTGCAAAGGCTCACATTCTCAAAAAGCTTGACATATGCTGGTAGTGTCATATTTTTTTTTTTGATCTGTTGCTAGGAGATCAGAAGGAGCTATATAAATTCAATGGGAAACCGTCCCGGACCCATTATTTCCTATATCTTTGAAAAAACACACACGCTTCATATTTCCTTTCAAGAATAATTCCTTTTCACCTCCTTTATTCCGTGCCTTTATCTGTAATGCCCCAACCCTTTTAAATGACACGGCAGAATGCGAGCTACCAAGCGTGCCCCCGTCAAATTCCCAGACAGCCCTCCGCATCCTGTAATCCACTTACAGGTGTCTTATGGTTGCTTTCCCCTCATGTGGTTCCCCTCCCCACGTCTCAGAATGGAGATTGCTTTTATCCGTTCCCCGTTCCCCGCTACCTGTCCCCTCTCTCACTAAAACCTTGGCAGAGGCTTGTAGGGAAATCAGATTATGTAGCAGGAGTGAGCTAGAGAAACACGATATTCACTCAGCAGGAACGCACGTCTCTCCCCTGGCCACCGCCCCAGCCTTGAATGGAGTTTTCAGAAGGTCGGGTGGGGCTCTATTGAAGCCACTGGAGAGGTGAAGGCATGGGGCTGGGCAGATAAGTGAGTTGAAATGGCACAGATGGTGGCACTTATCATGATGATGATGCATTTGCATTTTGCAGGAGGAGGGGGTACTTTGTGTCCAGTAGTGTCTCTGAACTACTATGAAAGGAGCACAAACACTTCAACATCAATCATTGCTAATGATAAGACAGGCTGAATAGAGCGGGGACGCAAGCGAATGCATACCAACAGGCGCCTTGCATCACTAGGCCCGTATGGCTTTTCTCAGATTTCTGGAAATTTATTCAAAGCAAGAGGTCGGTGCGCTGTGGTGGTTGTACACACATGTGCCCTTACGCATGACACACACACACACATACACACACACATTCACATGCACCCTTTAAAATTCAATTATGGGGCATTGAGGAATTGGAGTGGTTTAATTGGTTTTCTAAGTGGCCGGTTTTCAGAGATGAATAGACCAGAGATTCAGAGGGACCGGCTTTTAATATCACTGCTTAATGAGGCACATGTGTGTGTGTGTGTGTGTCTGAATAATTTGTGTGCCTCTCTCAAACTGTTTGTATCCGCACAGACACATGTTCGCTCTTTTTCTTAAGCATAGATATTGGAGTGTCTTTTTCGCCCCCAGAGTTAATTGAATTTCTCTGTAATTAACATTTTCAAATGCTAATCCATTCATCTTCCATGCTTTGCTGAGTACTGTTGGCTGTGTGTACTTTATGCCACATCCACATCCCTAATTAGTCTGATACAACTTCCCATTGCAGTCAGCAAGACAAAGGGTGTCCCGAATCTTATTGAAGCATTTAGTTTTCTGCAACTGCAAGAGACTGACTGTCCAAATTAAAATCTGCCTTTTGTAAAAAGTGACAAAAAGCTGCTGAATGAACAAGATTTATGAGCGTCTAACCGACAAGCAAATACTTACAAGTCTTTACAATTGTTAAACAAATTCAACTTACTTAGTTTCAATCTCCACAGTCATATTTTATTGACTTGTTTGGAAAATATATATTTTGGGAAATTCCACTGCAACTCCCAGATTTTCCACTTCAATAAGTCACAGTAGAAATTGCTGTCTCCTGGATGACTCGGACCGGACTATGAATAAAAATAAAAATCCACAAAATCCCCCCTGCCTCCTTGCCTGCTTTGGACCTTTGTCGGGCCAGTGAAAGCAAAATCCACCCATCTGGCTTGAGCGAGTGCTTGCAAAATATTGGAGGGGATTTCAAATATGCTCCGAACCAGGTCTCCAGTTTTGTTGGTGGTGTGCCCAAATTCCTGTCTGTTCTCAAGAGGCTGAAAGCAATCAAAGAGAAGTTCCAATCTGTCATTCCTATACTTGGGTAATGACAACCTTGCGGTTCCCCATCGTCTTTGTGCGAGGAAGGGTCATTTTGTTGTCTTTCTTCAGTATTTCACAAGGCCCTAATCCCTATCTATTGACCGATTGTTTATGAATCCCTTTTGTTTGTCTTTGTCATCGTTCTTTCTCTCACCACCTAACTCCGTCTTTTCATCCTTAAACTCCTTCTTTTTTTTTTGTCTCTCGTCCCTTCTAAGTTTCTCCCTCTCTTTCTCCACAGTAACATCTTTAAAGGCTCAGCAGTGTGCATGTACAACATGGCAGACATCAGGAGGGTTTTCCTGGGCCCCTACGCCCACAGAGATGGACCCAACTACCAGTGGGTGCCTTTTCAAGGGAGGGTGCCCTACCCGCGCCCTGGAACTGTAAGTTCCCAGATTAACAATTGTCCACAAATGCAGCGATTTTACCATCAATCAAGTCAAATTGGTGAACAGAAACCACGTAGAACATATTCCGTTCATAAGATAATGAAACATTGATCTGGTGCTGTCAACCTTCTAAACGTTACCTGCCTGCCATTTTGGTCTGATTCCCAGTGCCCCAGCAAGACATTTGGAGGATTCGACTCCACAAAAGACCTTCCTGATGATGTCATCACATTCGCCAGGGGTCACCCAGCCATGTACAACCCAGTGCACCCAATAGGCGGGCGTCCCATCATGGTGCGAACAGACGTGGACTACCAGTTCTCGCAGCTGGTGGTGGACAGAGTGGAGGCAGAGGACGGACAGTATGACGTCATGTTCATCGGGACAGGTACACAACTTCACACTGTGTCTTTGTCATTAGCTTTAGCTTTAACATACGTTTCACACCAGGCTTGTCCACTTAAAAAAATGCTCCTTTTGTTCTATCCTTTTTTCTTCCTCTTAGAGATACATTTTTGACAAATTATTGAAATCTGTCACAGTTACATGGTATTTAAAGTTGATTGTTGTTACCTATGTAACGTATTTTTCGCCCAATAATCAGTTTAAACTCATTTTAACCTAGAGTGTATGTACCTGTGCACTCAAACCTTCAGAATGATATGCTGTATCTGAATGGCTATATTTTTTCAGACATGGGCACCGTACTAAAGGTGGTGACAATCCCCAGAGAGAGCTGGCATGACCTGGAAGAAGTGGTGCTCGAAGAGATGACTGTCTTTCGGGTAAGACACTGAAAATTTAGTGTTAACAACAATTTATGAAGCGTATGCCTATAAATATACACGCGCTGTCCACTGAAGTGGTAGTAAAGCAGCTGTGCTATATTTGTTTTGTGCAGGAGCCTACTCCCATTACTGCTATGGAGCTGTCCACAAAGCAGGTAACAACTTGATTTCACATACAATTTATCCTGAGGTTGTTGACAGGGCAAGAAGTGAAACTAAAGAAGTGAGAACTTCTGGGCCTTAAAGCAAACACTGATATCCAAAAAACCAAGATGTCTAATGTGCCTGCTAAAAGCCCAACCCCACAGCCACCTTCTTTTTCGTTAGAACCTTTCCAACTGAATCTCACAGGAATACTCAATTTTTACATCCTCACTCTTTCTTTTGCTCCACAGCAACAGCTGTACCTTGGCTCGGGCCTGGGTGTATCACAGATGTCTTTACACCGTTGCGAGGTGTATGGGAAAGCTTGCGCTGAGTGCTGCCTGGCCAGAGACCCTTATTGCGCCTGGGACGGCAGCGAGTGCTCGAGATACTTTCCTACCGCCAAGAGGTAGGAGCATGCACGCACCAGACCAATCTTTGACCTTTTGTTTATCCTCAGAGGGTTTGCTGAGCCTGCATGCTTCTTTTCAGCAACATCCTGCCTTTTGTATAAATGCCGTCATACGCAGCCACACCTGGGAGTTATCAGTGCACCTGCAGTCTGCTCTTGCAATTGGCTTTTAATGCTTTGCTCAAGGGCATCTCAATATACAACCCATTTCTGTAACCTCAGACCTCCACCAGTGCTGCGATCCAAGAGAAAGACACGGTTACATGCCAAACACACATGTAAAACCCAAAACATCTAAACATGGAAGTAATCTGAAGTGAAAATATTACGCAGGCACAAAATACAGTCATTAAATACACACAGGCCAAGTATGCATTCCAAAAGGTACAATCCCACAGCCTGTGTTATAACTTCTGCCATCAAGATGTACACACGCACACGCACACAGTGATAAAAAGACACACATGAACATACATCTACACAGCCACACAAACACACTAAATTATAACCAACAGGAGCTGTCTGACCGCTTCACCCTCCAGCCAGGAGGTATGAACATACACACCCTCAAATTACCCTCTGCTGTATCCAGCGGGATTAGGCTGACCGCCTCAGCCCTCACACACACACACACACACACACACACACACACACACACACACACACACACACACACACACACAGCACTACACGGCTGCATCTCATTCATCCATAACTTCTCACACCAGCAGAAGTAGGCCAGTGGGTATACTCCAGCTTGGCCGGGTTACAGAGGAGGTGGCACACCCCGTGGTTAAGACCAGGACCGTCTCCTCTACATTGCAAATATTTTCCCTCCCAGAATGAGAACCAGACACCCAGCCCCGCACGTGCTCAGACGGCCAAAAAAGACAGGAATGTTAGCCTAGGAAACCTACAGAGGAGGGACATGTGTGAGAACGAAACAGAAAGACAAGTGTCAAAATATGCATGGTACACAGAAGTAAAGAAGAAAAGATGTTTGTGGCCATATTTTGTGTGCAGAACACACAATGATAATTTTACTGTTTCTTTTTTACATCTAATGGTTCAACTTTTTCTCCTCTATCTATTTCTTTCTTTCTTTCCAACCCGCATCTTACCTTTGGTTTTAACCCACATCTCCCAGCTTGATTTTCACAGCAACCCTTCAGAGATTTAGAACTAGACCATAACAACTAGGGACAGGGGAGACACAGCGAGTTAGTCTCTGAAACCAGGCTACGAAAACACCTCACCATTGCAGTAAAAAACAACAACAACCTGAATGATACAGGTTGTTGTATCATTCATATTGACTTTCATATTGAGAGGACAAAGAGTAGTGCTGTTTTTACAACCATTTCAAGGGTGAAACAATGCGGCGTGTGTTTCATAATGACGGCTCATCAAAAGGCAATGGAGCACGCGGTTTCATTGCTCTAATCGGTTATGTTTCTTACAATTTTGCCAGGGTTTAGTTTTTTTCACTCCTGCGATTTAACAGTGGAGTAAAGGTTCAATAAATACCTCTTCTCCTTCCTCAAATGTAGGTGAAGCTAAATGTGGACTAGTATTACGGAACATTGCCCCCTAGTGGTTTAAATCAAACAGTACAGAGAACAGAACGTGAGAAGTGCCTTACCGGTCTATTGTGTAGAACATGTGTTGCTTAAATTACATGTACACTTCTACTGCCAATAACTTTCAGTGTGTTTTCTTCCTAGGCGAACCAGGCGACAGGACATAAGAAATGGAGACCCTCTCTCTCAGTGTTCAGATCTTCAGCATCATGGTACCTTGATTGACATTAACGCAAACACCTACACCCTCCATCCTTTTTGTCACACACTTCTCATTCCCCCTTTTCGTGTGTGTTTTGGTTTGAGTAGACGACACGGATGGCTTAGGAAGCAGCGTGGAGGACAGGAGTGTGTATGGCGTGGAGAACAGCAGTATGTTTCTGGAGTGCAGCCCCAAGTCTCAGAGAGCGCTCATTTACTGGCAGCTGCAGAAGCCCAATGATGACCGCAAGCTCGAGGTGTGTATGTTTCTTTCATTGATTCTGATTTTCCTCTCAAAAAAGGCAGTTGGGTGATTGTTAAACCCACGCACCTCAATTTAGACTACAGCTCAATTTCACGCTAATTCAATAGCTGCAAAGTAAACATCATGTCTCTGCCAAAGACTACGCTTTTCCTTCTATGTGTTATCATGTAATAACCTCTGGCCCCTTTACCTTTAACCTCATTGACCTAGAAAGGGTGGTAACCTTGGGTTGTGGATGTTTAGATTGACTTTTGACCTCATGATGTAACCAATTACTGTTGCCTGAATTTCCACAGGGCCTGTATTTGTCTAACCGGGCATTCAGGGTGTGTGGATTTAGGTGCTTGTGAGACGCAGTAATACAATCCAGGAAGTTCAGTTTAAGTAACGGATCTATGACTTGTAAGGATTATCACATGCAAACCACCCCCCAGCAGGTTATAATATAAGGATATAAGTGTTTTGATTTTCTTGAAAAGCTATCTTGGCCGAAATCCTTTTATCTTATATAACATCTTATCTAATATATATTTTTTACGCCCTCCGTTGATCCTCACAGCTTCAACACAATAGACCCTTTCAGATCAATGATGTGGTAGCATTTTTTTAAATAGTGCTGTTTTTTGTCTTGTACTGAGACCGTATTGTTGCTACACTTGTGGAGGCTCACTGTCCAGAACAATGAATGCTAGTTTGATCAGAGAGGCCTGTTATCACATTCATCTGCTACAGGGGGAATGTTTCTCTGTGCTTACCTAAAATTTGAGTTTAACTTTTTTTGCTCTTTATTCATTTCTTTGTCTTTTGTTTCTGTCTTTTTTCAGATCAAGCTAGATGACAGGGTGCTCCGTACAGACCAGGGCCTGCTCATACGCAGTCTGGCGCAGTCTGACACAGGCATCTACCACTGCCAAGCTGTTGAACACGGCTTTATCCAGCCCTTACTGCGCCTCAACCTCCAGGTCATCCCCGCCCAGAGACTGGGTGACATCCTACCTGGACTTTCAAGTGTGGGTGGTGGGGTAGGTCAATCGCCCAAGCACAGGCTGTGGTATCGAGACTTCCTGTCTCTCTTAGACCACCCAGACCTCAATAGCGTGGAGGAGTTTTGCGATCGAGTTTGGAAGAAAGAACGAAAACAGAAGAGGGTGAAGACGCACAATGGCAACAGTCAGGGTAAGACCGACAGCACTGGTGGGTCTAACCCTGCATTACGACCTAAAGCTTTGGCTCCCAATGCTCAAAAGCAGCAAGCCAGTCCACCACAGAGCAGGCCATGGCCCCAGGCTGGAGCTCCGACAGTGGAAGGGCCAGCACGGAGCCAGACTACCCAGAAAAGTCAACCAAATCTGGGTACGTTGACTGGCCAGGTACCTAATAACAATCAGAAGACGCAAAACGTCCAGAAAGGGCAGGGCAGCCTGGCTGGTTCTCAGGCCGCGGGGGGGTCTCGGGCGAGCAGCCAGCACGCGGCCAAATGGAGACGGATGCAGGAAAATAAGAAGGGACGCAACAGGAGGACCCATGAGCTTCAAAGACCCCCACGTAGCGTTTGAGGAAAAAGCACAGAGATGCACATATTCAGACAGATCTACACACACAAGCACAAACCAATGCATCCACACATAAAAACACAAACGCATTCTATAGATTGTGTTTCCAATGTATGATTCAGTGACCTCGCCATAACAACAGCAGAACAAAGACCCATAAAAAACAGCGGCGCACACTTTTAGGTAGAACTACATGAGCTGCACTTGTGTAACACCATAAAGCTCTCATTCAAAGACACATATACAAATGCACATGACCTGTGAAGAGGACAAAGATGAACAGAGGACTGAAAAACTGGAATACATACTGTAAATGTGTGAGGCTATGGCTGGTTGCCTGGGATACTGCCTGGCAGACACTTCAACCTCCTGTACATAAGCTACTAAAATAGGACTGGGACAGAACTGTTTAATTGAGGTGTTTGTTGGAAAGCAGGTGGACTTAAAATGCTGAGAGGACAGTTGTGGAGACATTAATAGATACACAGACATTTGTGAAAGCGGAAATAATGCATCCACTGCAAACTGCTGCCCTCTTTGACCTAAGCATGTGAATTTCAAGATAGTGTACACGGAATGGATTAAAAACTTTTATTTTAAAGAACTGTCTTTTGACTGAAGACAGGCAACAGCACTCTTAAAGGATGAAAGGGAAGGGTTGCACCAGTGGCCCTCCTGATGTTCAAAAATAAATAGAAGCATTACTACATGCATAAACCATACTATGGTGCAAAGAAAGTGCTTCGTCATAACCTTCTCCATCTGAGGCTGGGAAAGCATTGTGCATGTTGTTGTCAATCAATGTTTTAATAAGCTAATTATTTTATGGAATTCTAAAGGCTTTTTTCCCTTTTTCTTTACACCCTACCTAAAATAAATGTTACATTTTCTTTTATATTTCCTTTCCAGACCTGTGCTTCTATTTTGGGGGCAAAAATTACAAGCAACATATTAGTCTCATTGTGCATTATCCCTTCTGCTCTTGAGGATTTTGTGTAAGTTATTATGTTGTTGCTTTTTCTGGGATTTATAGAATCTGGGCACGAATTCCAGTTGTAGGCTATGGTTAAAAACCCAGTCTGAAATAGACTGCCAGTTGTTTTGTGTACATATATACAACAAACTAAACTCTCTGTGTATATAGAGTACATATACAGTACAAGAACACCACTTGATTATTATTTATTGTTCATTGTTTTGTGAAAGGGTTGCATTTATTTTTGATATTACGGTATTTTTGGCTCATCAATATATTGGAGAAACAATGGCAACAGCAATTAAGAAAACTTTGATGGACCAACTGGCTGAAATTGTGACAAGGAATCCCTTTTTGGGGAGAAAAGGGTTGAAAATGACTTAAGTTTAGGAGCACCAGAACAGGGGTTTGTGTCATTACTACATTTTTGACAGAGATCCCACTAACGATAAGCACAATTTTTTCTCCTTTTACTTTCATAACAGATGCTTTCATTACGTTTTCTTTTTTCCCCAAATCCATCCACGTCTTTGTTTATCCATTATGTGTAAGATAATTCCCCGAACTGAAAAAAATTAGCTGTGAATCTCTGTAAGAAATAGTGGAGAAAAATGTTAAATTTAGTCTGAAGGAGAAGACACATTATACTGCATGTGAATGCTACCTACAGTAAGTGCATCTTTTTATCGTCTCTACGTGTTTTGTGTGAGAGGTAAAGTTCCCTTAAAGCAAGGTGTGGATTACTTTTGTTCTTTTGCCAAAACATTGATATTACCAACCAATGATATCTGGCCAAAGCTGCAGATGCAAGCTCCTCAAACTTTGATTCAACAATGGTACCCCCTGTCTCCCTTGTCCCCTTAATACATGACAAGAGTAATGTGTCAATGCAATAAATTAGAGCGGATAGTGCTCTCTACCAAAACTCCAAAGTTTGGTGTGTCCCTGATTCAGGTCTCTCTGAGTTACAAAATTGAGAGAGCTGAAAGTTACCGCTACTGTAACACAGTTCTTTCTGGCATGCATTCAGTTGTCTAAATAAACATCTCCCTTACAAAAAAGTCCCCTTGTTCTCATTTAAGTCAAAAACCTTCTGCACAACACACAGTGTCCTAAGCTGTACACTATTTTATCCAAGGTACCACACAGGGCTTCAGATTTTAAAGCGCCTGCAATATGCTCTTTTTTAGGTTCATAATTGTATTTTGAGGTTGTACCAGAATAGATTTACATGGTTTATTTTTCAAATAAGACCATATATTTGTTGTACTGCACATTGCTGCAGAGCCTCTTTTCACCCTGTGTGTTCAGGTCTCTGTTTTAGCTACAAAGTGAGACATCAAACTTCTTTTTAGCTACAGCGTGAGACATCTCACTTCTTTACTATCATTGTTGGGAGTCATGTGCGCAGTAGCTAGGTAAGATCACATCAGCTAGCACATGGATAGTACAAGGCAGAATTAGGTGGGAGACTTCTTCTAAATGAGGGCACACTTGTGGAAAAGCTGAAGAACAGGGACATGTAAGTAGTTCTTTTGTAGATTATGATGAACTAGTGTGTGTTGCAGCAGTGTTTTGCCATTAAGAATGAGCTAGCATAATAGCCCTAGCATGCTACGGTTAGCCACCTCGTCTCGGCCATCTTGGCTAGTTACGTAGAAAGCCGTGCAGGTTTTGGACAACTCACCCGGAGACTGAAGGCAGAGGACATTCAGAAACCTGTATCTGACTCAAAACATGATGGACATTTTTTTTCCAAGTTTGTATGCATGTGGAAACTCCAGAGACACAAAATAACACCCCAAATCCCAGAAAAAGTGATGTTTTTTTCATAATATGGGCAACAATTTACCCTAGTCCAGTGAAACAAAACACAGCTTCACATTCGGAATCAGAAACCGTTTAAGGAGAATTCACATACAAGCAATTTGTTTTGTTGCATTGTAGCAGAACATCATGGTTTAAAAAAAGTCAAGAAACAAATATATAAGAGGAAAAACATTAAAATACTATGTGAAATATGTATAGTATCTCTGTATGTCGGTCTGCAAGAAGAACGTTATGAATCTTTGTATGAACATAAGCTAATGCAAACACTGTAAATTGATACTACTGAAGGGTCATTTCCTCCAAATTATATGCAAACAACACTGAGTCTACAGCCATGCTCACTGCCCTGTGAGGCTGGACATGGAGCTAATGCTAAGTGCTAACATCAATTATGCTAATGTTTGCTAATTGGCACTAAGTACAGCTGAGACTAATAGGAACGTCAGTAGTCTTATCGATGGCAGTAGGCATTTTGGCATGTTATAGTACAAAAATCACATAATTGATAATATTAGTTGCATTCTATTTAGGAACGGCTCCCTGGCATAGATTACTGGAATATTTGATGAAACTGAAACAGTGTGAAGATGGTCTATCCTGGAAAGCTGGAAATCTTAGTGCTTGTTAAGCTTTTTAAAATATATTTTTGACAGCTTCGCGAGAATGGATTTACTTTCATTGTCTTGTGATAAAGTCAGGAATCTCGGACATGAATAACACACAAGCTAGGCACCTGTAAGTAGGAATTATTGATGTTGTTTGTAAGTTCTGTGAACCAACCTTTGACAGCTATCACAGAAAACCACCATGCTTAACTAGGAGCAAACTGTTTAAGTACACTTGGAGCTTTTTGGCCGCTGTTAATGCTTAAAAGATTTATTTATCCTGCAATGAATTTACAAGGTAGCTAATTTACAGTTTTTCACAGCAGAACATTCCCCTGCATCCCAATTCCCTGATACTACCATATGCTTTAATATGCCAAAAAAGGTGTGTATGTCCCAATACATAGTATGTCAAATGTAATATGGCAAAAATATCAGGATGTCCTTCTGCATCTGGTCAGATTTTGCAGTTTGCAAGCCAGCATTCTCTTCTGGCCAGTCTGACCCAAAATCCTTTGCACATCATATAAGCCAGGAGGGTCAACATTCAGGGTGTAATGTTATCAAGAATGGATGAAGAATAGTATGTGCCAATTCTATGTTTACTGCATGCATCAGTACATACTTTGAAATGGCAGCTGCAGAACAAACTAAATAAGTGCCCCAGTGAGCCAGCATGCAGCAATACTAACTTAAAGCTGAATCAGCTAAATAAATATCAGCATAATTATTGTTATTAAGTAAACCTTTTTTTTTCTACTGTGACATGTCAAAATGTGTTTCTGATGTAGGACCACCAGAGGTCACTGTTACCTAAGTGCCCATCAGAGTCTTGGGCTGAGGTCTAAGTGGAAGCCGTAATGTCTAAGCATTTGGTAATATTTTTACAGAAAGGTCTTCCTTGTATAGTCGGACACAGTAACACATGCTCAGAAGCTGTGTGCATGTGCGTGTACTTGTCAGCTGAAGTAATTAGAGGGCTGCAATCATTTTCACTGGCCCCAAGTTTCACACACGTTATGAGTTCGCTGTTACCATGGCTACTCAGTGTGAGCGTGTGTGTGTTTGTGGGTGTGTGTGTGTGTGTGAGAGAGAGAGTCTTAAGAATACACATTTTCAGCTGTAGAAAGAAGTTGTCTTGGCCATTATGTTGGAGGGTTTTATTACTGTGGCCTTAACTTTAGGGGAGCTTTAGGGAGAACTGATGTTAAAGCATCTGCAAAACTATACATTTACCCTTTACCCCTGCGGCCTATCTGTGTAAACTGCTGTAAAAAGCGGTGACACATACTTTACAATCAGTGTACATACATGAAAGCTTACAGCTGTAAGCTTTGAAGGTGTGCTGCACTGTATTGCAAGGAACTGTCATGTGCATTGCACTAATCTTCAAGTGATCCCATAGTGATTAGGAATGCAGCAGGTAAGTGGCATCTGCCACAAAAAAACCATGGCAACTGGGGAAGGATCTGGTACAGAGCAGCTCTCCTTGATGACATTGATGTGGATGACATGATCAATGACATTTTCCATCAAGACCAAACCCCACTCAGCCCCTGTTGTGCTCTCAGGGTGCAACTTTGCTTTGCTCCTCACTGATTGCCTTCACTGGATTGGTCAAAATTGTCTAGAAAAGTGTTTTTAAGCATTATAAATGGTAATATATTCTTTTATATTTATAGACCAAGGGATTAACTGATTTCAATGGAGAAAATAAGTGACAGTGAAAAAAATTGTTAGTTATCAATAGTTCTATTAATGCTGTGGACGGTCAATTATTATGGTGAACATAGTATAGGTATAGTGAAATACACTTCAACCCCTCTCCCCACGCCAATATTTTCCATACAGTTCCTTAAAATAAAAGCTACTCTGCCATGTTTACCTTTAATTTTCAATTACTAATACGTAGCCAAGCGCTTTTTGTCTCTGCTCATATTTTACCTGGGGTTTCACTGTATATACAATGCCCTTTGGGGGAGTTGTTTTCCAGCCTGTTGTTAAGAAGCCATGATTTATATTTATATGACCCCGACTCCTCAACACCAAGCTACCAGGCTGAGAGTCATAAACACAGCCTCCTTACACAGCAGCACAGCCAGACAGGGAGAGATATACAACTGACTCCAACCAGTTGGACCTCACTTTTCACTGATTCCTTGCGATTGATTCAGGTGATCAATGACCTAATCCTGTCTGTCTCTGGAGAGAATACTATTCACATTGGGCTGCAGGGTTGCATTCAAGGACCTAGTAAAATATCAAAGACTGCCAAAGCTTTCTGGTCCAAACGTCAACTTAGTAACGTTACAAGCCAAAATAAAACAAAAGATTAAAGCTGAGGCAGCATTTGGAACCCCCCACCCCCCAGCTGTACAAAAAAAAACAGTTGGCTCTACAGTATTTTAAGTAATGCCCTTGTTAGCTTAACAATGTGATGTATTTGTGTATTTATATTTACCATCAGTGTGACCCATCTGTGTTTAGTCTAACTTAACTCAGGGGACTTTCCCCCTCGGTGCAAAGTGATGATGTCACCGGCTATGACGCACTACTTGACAACAGGTGTGTGTTAAAGATTCATGAGCATGACGGGGTGTTTATGACTTGAATGGCATTTAAACCCACATGACTTTGACATTATCTCTCATCCCGTTCTTTCTAAAATGAGCTCTTTCCTTTCTCTCTAAAGGAATACTCCCATGTCTGCTTCCACTTCTGATGAATCAGCCCATTAGACCCCAGAGCAGCATTAGTTAAGATGTAAGCTGCTGTCAGCTCACTAAAAAAAATGAAAGTGGAATGCGGAGGGAAAATGGGTGATGAGGAGAGGAGGACACAACACCAATCTATGATTCTGGTGAGCCTGCCACACTTCTCAAAAAAAAAAGAATAATAATATATAAATAAATGTAAGGTATGAGTCAGATGTGAGCTATAGCACAATAATGCATCTGAAGTTTTGTTTAATGAAATGCCAACTGAGACCATGCATAAGTTAGTTTACAAGGCCCTGGGCAAGGCCTACGGCACGCTGGGCATAACAGGTGCTAATCGAAGAGTCAAAGGCAACAACATGGAGGCAGCCTAAAAAGCATCATGATGGCTCTGGTTAAAGAGAGGAAGGCATTGGGGGCAATAGAATGCCACTTGGACACAGACCGGGATCTGATCAGCCTCGGTCGGGTCGCCGGGACGAGGGTGTCTGTTGCAACACCCGAAACACCCAGTGACTCCTGGATTCTACACTGATGATGTGTCCAAGGGTGTGCATCAGAAGATGTGTCTCTAAAAAGATAGTAATTTCATATCGCCACTAGCAATTATCGTTTAATGAGCAACAGGCTTGTTCTCTTTAAAACTCTAAAACAAAACTCTATATATTGGGGTCATTTACACCAGGAAGTGATTATGCCCTGCTAAGAAATATTCAAGCATATAACCCCCTATGAAACCAACTATAAAGTCATGTATTGTTTTTACACCTCGGTTTGTGATGATGATCTGACTCTGCAAATAATGAATGACCGTATTTCCCAAAATCACCATCTATTCCTTTTAAGAGGTAAAAGTTACAGTATATATCCACAGAAAGACTTCTGTGGATATATACTGTAACTTTGATTCTAGATGTATTTGTTCACCATTAGTTTTCCCTTTTCCCTTCACTGTTACCCCTGCACAAGGAGGTCATGCTGCTGTTACATCAATCTGCCACTGGACTAGTGGCTTTGGAGATTGGCTTCTGGACTGTGACCGGGAAATCCTATTAACAGTTCTGTTACCAGTTAAAGTCTCCTTCCCATGCCCTTCACCAAAGCACCATAACAACCTCCTTGGACTAAATCTTAAAGACTCTGATTTTAGATCTTTAACTCTCCAAAATGGTAATCTTTACTCTTGAAAGATAATCATGTCAGGACTTCCCCACTGTGATTTAGACTGACATGAGAATTGGAGGTAATCTCTTTGTGAATCCATGTACCTTTTTTAAATCTGCCTCAGTCCTGTCGAGGAGATGCAGATGAGGTGATGTGCAACAGAAAGGCTGTAGAGCTGCCGGACAACGGAAGCGCTTAATGTGTGATGTTGTTTTCAGCACATCATGATAATTTACACACTTTGTGCCATACAATCTCAGAGACAGACATTTATTCAAGCTTTTCCATCAGTTTAACGCACACATAAGTCTTCCTGACTCTGCTCTTTGTATTTGTGCTGCTGTGTATTTGTGCGAAACAAAAGGGACTTGTATAATTCTGGCATTGTGTTGAGTGTCTGAATCAGACGCCTTTGTGTGTCTTTAGGAAGCGAGGAGAGGAACAGTATTCACAGAGAATTTAGGTTGAAAGATCTGCCACTACATGCCATGAGAAAAAAATACGGCCTATTTCTCAAATACTGCAGAGAAATAATATACCACTTACTTTGTTTGTGTTTACTGGCCTCAACAGACGGTTGTATTTAAAGTTTCTCAGTGCAGCTTGTGGCTGCTGAGAGGAAAAGTATTCTTTGGGGAAATTGTAGTTTGGCAAGGGATGAATAATTGATTTTGGAGCTTGTTTTGTGTTTTTTGTTGTGCTGTTGTTTGTTTTGTTATTTTCAGTTGATTGCCAGTGAGTCAACCTGACACTCAACTATATCAGAGAGCTCCAGCAGGACTCCATGCAATGTGTGTACAAGAAAACGGCTTAGCATGCAGAGCGGTGTGTGATTGGCTTAGCTCTCAGTAGAAAATAGGATTAGAGAGGCCTCTTATGGCTGTCTGTGTGTCAGAGCCTTGGTTTGTGTAAGTGTGTGCGTGTTGGCAGCAGGTGCAGCCAAGCATGCCTACCCGTGTGCCTGTGCGCAAGCATGTCGAGAGTAAGACTGAGAAAGGAACGGAAAGGAAGAGAGCTTCCGCGACTGTGGTCAGGTGAAATTGGCGTTGAGGGGCGGTGTTAGGGGCGTGCCAGGTTTGCTAATAGGGATGAGTACGGCTCAGTCCTAATATACCAGAAATTAAACATCACGTGCAAGTACAGCGTCTCCCGGGAGCTCCCTTACCTCATCATACCGACTTTGTGGATACATACTCCTGCACATTACCACGCTAAAGTAAAGGTATGTAACTCTTTTTTGCTTGTCTGCTTCTGCTTGTTTCTAACTAGAAGAGGGGATTATGGATTAAAAGCTCTCATAGGAAAGTTCTTGTGGATTGTTTTTAGACAAGAACTACATTCTATTACAGGGGAAAAGATGTTATTGTGGGACATATTTGTCTAAACGGTATCTTATGTTGACAGTGGTGTCTTTGGTAAATGGAGTATATTGTTAGTGCTTTAAAGCTAGGTTTTCAGTTCCACTGATCCCTATGGCAAAATAAATTGCCTTTGTTAGTGTCTTTGCCTCGTACCCCAACTGAGTATCCAAATTTAATGAACAGTGCAGTGTGTGTTATCTGGTTACCAGACTCAAGTTACATTGGCCAGGCTACACAGCACAAATACATTGCACACAAATTGTCAAATATCAGTTCAGTGGTGTAAAGTAACAAAGTTCAATTCATGTATTTTAATGCATTTTACTGCACTGCAGTTATTTAGCAGCACTAGTTATGTTTCAAATTAAGATCTTACATAAAAAATACACAATCCTTCAGTAACAATCTAATGAAGTCATATCAGTTACAGGCGAAGTCTACTGCGGGGTGAAAACTTTTACTTTCTGTACTTAAAGCACATTTAGCTGTTCATTTTCTTGAGTGGGATTCCTGGAATGCATCCTTATCTGGGATAGATTTCAATATGCTGTGTACTCTTAAACAGAAACATTCTTAAAGGGCCCTGATAGGTGTGTGTGTGTGTGTGTGTGTGTGTGTGTGTGTGTGTGTGTGTGTGTGTGTGTGTGTGTGTGTGTGTGTGTGTGTGTGTGTGTGTGTGTACACACACTGCTGGGTTTGCACATGCCTCAGAGAGTTCTTGTCCCCAGGGTCTGTGTTTGATGTGGTGTGGTTACACCTGTGTGTGTGTGTGTGTGTCTGTCTGTCTGGGATATTGTGTTTGCTTCAAGACTGGGTCGTTCTGACTTCAGTCAGTATGTTTATGAGAGAGAGACAGAGAGAGAGAGAAAAGGGCAAGAGCGACTTCCGCCTCACAGCGTAGAGACAATCAGGCCACGCTTCAGCGGTCAGTGGGAAGAAGCACAGGAGCAGAGCAATCGCTACACTCATCGTTTATCACTGAAGACAGAAACCAAGACTGCCTACAAGCACACTGACGTGAGGAGGAGAAACACTGAGAGAGGACGACAACTACTAAAAAAAGATGAGGCATGTCTTTACACAGGAAAGCCAAAGAGATGAGGTAGGGATGAAGAAAATATGATTCAAATTGTGCATATAAAAAGGGGAAATAAAGAAGCAGGACTGTTGGTTGAGAAAAAGGCAAAACATGAAAGGTAACAGTAAAGCTGATTTGAACCCTGCAAACACAACACTCACCATGGTCAACAGCATATTGGTGTATGGCCATTTCCCCGCCTCTAATCTATTAAAGGAAACATTTTACACTTTTTTTGTGATCAAATGTTTTTATTTAAAGATTACAAACAATAGGCTAAGACATGACAATGTGTCCCAGGACCCAAAAAAAAACAGAGGAAAGATGGGAAGGAGAGAAACCTAATAAAAACATAACAGTAAGAGTGATGTCTGCAGCTGACAAGTAATGCATACAGAAACACACACACACACACACACACACACACACACACACAAACAAACAAACAAACAAACAAACAAACAAACAAAAAGACAGACATAAGATAAGAGACCAAACACATGCGCAAATATAGGTCAGAAGGCTGTAGCACAAGTCAACAGCATGGATTTCAAGGATTCAGCAATGCTGAACCAAGTGTCCAAAGTCTTTTCTGGCGCTCCATTTAAGCGAGCTGTAGAGAGTTCCATATACAGTATATTACATCCAAAAAGGAATGGGTCCATGTAAAAGAACACCTCATGAGGTAGTTTCCAACGGGTTGCAATCGTTTTCTCAGCAGCCGGGAGTCCAGCAAACACAGCACATTTTTGACTTTTAGAGAGCTGAAGGGGAGCCAGATCATTCAGAATCAAAACACTGATACTAACAGGTACAGTAACATTAATCTAGGCAGATATTTTGGATGCAATATTGTTCCAGAACTGACCAACAAGAAAGCAATCCCAGAACATGTGCCTTGAGCTTTCAGTGGAAAGAAAGTGCATGAAGGGCTGTTAATTACTTTCATGTGGTGCATTTTCACAGGGGTGAGATATGTCCTATGAATGAAATTGTAGTGAATCTGCTGATGGTCTGGATTGTGTGATACTTCTGGGATGTTAGACCATATATCACGTCAGTCAAGATTGTTACTCAGGTCTGGGCAAGCGCGTTGGGAAACATTTACACAACAACAATTTACATTTTAAGAAATATGAATATTTTCTTTTTGAGAGTTAGATAAGATGTCTGTATGAGCCAGGAGTCGGTTAGCTTAGCTAAGCTTAGCTTAGCATTAAGACTGGAAGCAGGGGGAAACAGTTAGCCTGGCTCTGTCTGAAGGGAAAGGCTTTATTTCTTGGCCGGGTGCAGCCTTATTTTCTTCACATAGAGCCAGAACTTATTGTTTTTACCGTGTTTAAGTTGTTTTCAGTGCAAGAAATATAGCACATAACCCTCTTGAAGACAGAGCCAGGGGACAGTTAGCTTAGCTTAACATAGCATATACGCTAGAAACAGCGGTAAATGGGTGGCTTAGATCCTTGGAAAGGTTAAAGAAATGTGCCACCACCTCAAAACTCACTAATTAACACATTATTTCCAATTTGTTTAAGCTGTAAAATCAACAGGGTTTGGGTTTTGGGGATTGAGTGCCATGCTATTTCACTGGAAGAGTGTCTTTCTTCTTAACCAACAGGAAAAATACAGAGTCAGAGTAGCTGTTTACACCTAATTCCAGTCGTTTTGCTAAGCTTAGCTAACCATCTCCTGTCTCCATGTATATTCAGGTTTACTGGGCAGACATTAGAGTGGTTTAAATCTAGTCATTTAACTCTTTGCTAGAAATCAAATTCCAAAAATGTCAAACTAGGAAACAGAGAAAACATATATATGCTGTGCTTTACCCTCACGATTCAAATGGTGCTATATTTTGGTATCATTTGTAAGCTCAAAATCAAATGGTTAGGCACACAACAGCAAAGACACAGAATACAATGGTATCTTGTATTCCACTTGCAGGAGCTGTTATCACAGCTACCATTTGACTTAAATAATTATCTATAGTGTCACATTGTCCTTAATCCTTTTACTCCAAATCTTTTCCATGTAGTAAGAAAATAAAACACGATGGACGCACATTAATATCTGTCTGGGTTCCCCTTGGTACAGACTAGTCACCCGGTCTTCCTCGCCACCTCTGCCCAGGGACTGAGGGCTCTAAGCTGGGTGCATAGAGGACACATCTGCCCCAGAGCTCCACAAACAACACAGCAAATGAGCACTCGCTGTCATAATGCAACACATCAGTTGGATGTAGAGCAGAGCCGACAGATTTTAATATCCTACGCGCAGGATCGGGTGACTGGCCGTGCATATTCTCAGTACAGTGGAGCTAAATATACTATAGGTTTGTTCTGTAGTCATTTTCAGCATGTGGGCTGATGAAATTCAATTCTGTCTCATTTTACTTTCATGTTCACATACTAGATGCAACATACCGTAGCCTCTGATTCTCTTTTATCAGTGAGCTTTTATTTTACACTTATTTCATCACATGCTTCTCCGTGATAGTACTCACAAGAGGAGATGAAGAATTTATTATGATGTATCTGGCTACAGTCAACCTGATGTACCCACATGCTTCCTGCCAGCCCTCAGTTGCACATTCGAGAATATAAAGCGTTAAGATATAAATGACACATCTGACAGCTGCTAACTGAAAAGAAATAGCAACGAATATGCAATATTAGTCATGTTATTGCCATCTGAAGACCTTTGCAGATGTTTTATCTGTGTTTTAGAATATTTTATGGTAGCAATTTCACCCAAAAGTAGATTTATGTCATTTTAAATGCCATTGCTCTAATGCTTTTAGTTGCTCTGTGGAATGGCTAGTCCTGGATGAAAAGGCACATGTACTTATTATATACAGTATAAATCCAGGGAAAGCAGTTTTCTCTTGGATATACCAAGACAGATAAGCTATGTATGTGGAGAGGTTGGTGTGTGATCATAAAGTATACACACAGTAACTTCCTTTCGCTGGAGCTCCAGATACTTTCCAACAAAGAATATCCACTACAGGTTTAGTATTTCTAGCTTAAAATGATAACAAAGGACTAAAACAAAACCACATCAATGACCCCCCTCAGCTTATACTCGATTCTTTAAACAATCAAACCAGACACATTTAGCTCAGTAAGTCCCCTTTAAAACATATTTCCCTCCGCTGATGTCTTCGGATCACCTGTCAGAGGAGGCACATGCGCGGTGAGCAGGAGAGTCGAGACGCTGTTGGAGAATCTGCGTCAAGAGAACCAGTGTTACATGAAGATAACGGAAAGAGCCTGAAATAAATTTGGTGTCAATATAAAAGCCTTACATTTATTTTATTTGAGATTACAATGAATGAAGTGTTAGGGTGGCGGAGCAAAAGTCTAGACTTTTAAAGTGAAGACTATAGCCTTATTTTCCACTCATCTGCTATGCTATACGACCTACATGGTATTCTTTGTGTGGTATGGTGTATATTTTGGGTTTTCATGTTTAGATTAATTGCAGCCCCTACATTACGCAGTTAATTTATTTCCCAATGACACACAACTTAATACCTACATAAACACTAGCTAATTAGGATTTTATTTTTGTAAAACCTACCGGAAGCCACCTTCTTTGACTGAGCGATAGTAAAATAGAGGAACCCCCCCCCCCCCCCCCCCCCCGCCTCACGGAAAACTGTGGTAACTGTGGTGTACAGCTGCAGAGATGCGCGACACGGTAAAACAAGGAGAAACGATGGAAATGAAACGACATCACAGAGAAGAAAAGTAACCGCTGAAAATAAAATCATCTGAGATGCTACGAGATACCGAGAAACGCCGTCTTCTCTGCGCGCTTTGGACGTAAAAACGCGGACGGGGCTCGGATCGTAGCCTACTTCGATCCGAATACAGTGGACGGGAGGGGTCGATCATGGGGAACGAAGCAAGCTTGGAAGGAGGCGAAGGGCCGCCGTCCGGGCTACCAGAGGGGCTGGCACCTGACGGGAAGGGCGGCTTCGTCAGGGTGCCCGACGGGACACCGGTCAACCTGAGTGAACTCAGCGAGGAGCAGAGGAGGCAGCTCGCCGCGGCGATGTCAAGGGCGCAAGCCAGGCAGCCCGGAGGCGCAGCTGCTGCACGAAGGCAGGGCTTTAATTACCAGCATTTTTATGCACTTAAAGTATCCACACTAACCACGTTATGATTCGTGAGAGAGGTCCGATGGATGTGTTGTGGTTGTGTCAAGAATCAATTGGAAAGCGTCAAAGATGCTGTAGGAGACAGGGAGCTTGTTCACGCCCATTTATGATCCTCCCAACCGCACTAAAAAATGATTCTGTTCTTCCAGCTCACTGTAATGGATTATCCTTAACATTTAAAGATCAGCATGACAGACGATTTCTCGTCCGATACCTTGCAGCTCAAATATTGCCTGGGCACGTTTAATTGACAAGCTGCTGTATTTACACATTTGCGCAGGCCTCGTTTTAACGCTCGTCATTCTCTTTTCTAAGACTCAATGTGTAAAAATTAATCTGAATTGGTGAATGGTTTGACTCTGTGTCCGCGGGTCGTCTCTCCGTGTGAGTTCAGAGAGACACACCTCCAGTATTTGTGCGAAATTTCGAAAAGCCTGCTGGGTAAGAAAATCTGTCGTGCTCAGTTTTTTTTCCCCATCTGAACGACGTTTGAACAACCAGCTAAACAAATCCCCTACCTTTATCAGCCGTGTATCCGCTAAATATTGCCAATTATACTCTTTACTTCTGAATCTCGCATAAATTGGATTTTAATCGGCTGTGTGGGAAATAAGCTGTGTTATGGAGGGGGGGGGGAGGTAGAAAGCTGCCAATGAAAACAATATGCTGCCAGTTCCATCACGCTTCCGATTGAAATATAACTCATATTATAATGAAAGATTCCTCAATATCTAATAAAAGGATGTGCGGTGCTGCTAAATGGCTCTAATTGGAGGATCATTTTTTATTTATACCCGAGCTAGAGATGGAGGGGGGAGGGGTGCATTAATAGACATATGACTATACATAGAACAGCAGCGTTAATGTCATCACTCACAGACTTGTATTTTAAAGTGGGATTTCATTTTGGCATTGGTCTCGGAGTCTGGTCTCTGTCCATGGTGCTGGAATATGCCGCTGCTGTCCTCTGCAGTGCATTGGCCAATAGCATTGCAACACTACTACTTACAATGTTAGCTCATGTATTACTCAGTGCTCATTCTAAAAAAGAAAATCAAATGCTGTATTCATTACAACATTAAACTTTATTGCCCGGTAATGTAATTTTTTCTCAGACATAATGGCATAAGCACCAGGGACTTTCAAATATCAGCCTGTGTTACATACACACATCATCATACAAGAACAAAACATTAGCCTACATTGATGGATTTCTCTAAGGTTCAGGAAGCTTGTGCTTCGCAGTGTGTGTTGGTTGTGTAGGTTGCCTCTCAGCTTGCGCTAACAAAGATGTCTCATCTTACCCCCATAGAGGCAAACATTTCCCTTTTTATCTCAATGATCTACACTCCATGTCATTCAGCGGTATTCATTTTCCTGTCAGCTTCACCCCTGGGCTGCTAGCTTCCCGTTCTGTGTCCACTGATGTGTTGAAAGGGGCTGAGATTAACAAAGAGCTAGTTTTGTGGTCTTAATTTAGCACAGTAAAGCTACAGTAGAGACAGGGGAGTTGCTAAAGATCATAAGCAATACTGTTTGAGATGGGAAATAGTAAATGCATTGAAAAGACTACAAATACTGATACTTTTAATTAGCATGTTTTAGCATTAATTAATATAAAAGCTATTTAGGTTCTTCATGAATTTAGTGTCACCCACATCACACATTACAGTGACAAATTAAAAGATAAGGCAGGTTAATGAGCTAAAGTATATAACTGAGCCATCTGGTCTTAAACTCTCATCCATTGTTTGTATTTTGGCACTGGGTCAGCTTAGAGTTGTTGTGGACTTGGCTTATTAAATGTTCTCACATTTCCAAAGTAAACACAACTCAACAATAGCAAAAAAGCAGTGATAACAAAAACTTTCTCTTTTTCTCTTTTCCAGACCATCAGAATCTGATACCCATCAGCGTTCCCAGCAGGTAGGGGCCTCCAGGGGCCCTACAGGTCTTAGTAAGAGTCGTACTGTAGACGCCTTCAACCAGGGTCCACCTGGCAAGCCCACACCGGGCCGGAGCCCTTCATCCCTCAGCCTTTTTGAATCCAGATTCCGGCAGGAGCCAAAAGACCCAGAGACCAAGTCATCCAGCATGTTTGGCTCCAGCTTCATGTCATCTATGACCTCCTCTGTCTCCTCCTCCATATCCTCCATGGGGGATTCTGTCAACATCCCCAAGTTTGGGATATTTGGAGATGAGGAGGAGGGAGATGCATCTGCAACACATGAGTCCAAGCAGGGAGGAAAGCCACCAGGCAAGGGCCCGCAGCAAGGGCCAGGTCCAAAGGGACCACAACAGGGAGGACCTCAGAAACAGGGTCAGGGCCCTCCCGGACCCCCTGGTCAGGGACCCAGGCAAGGACAGGGACCACCAGGCCAGGGACCAAAATCTGGCCAGGGTCCTCCTGGCCAAGGACCCCCTGGGCAGGCCCCCAGGCAAGGACAGGGGCCACCAGGCCAGGGGCCAAAATCTGGCCAGGGTCCTCCTGCCCAAGGACCCCCTGGGCAGGCCCCCAGGCAAGGACAAGGGCCACCAAGCCAGGGGCCAAAATCTGGCCAGGGTCCTCCTGGCCAAGGACCCCCTGGGCAGGTCCCCAGGCAAAGTCAGGGTCAACCAGGCCAAGGACCCCCAGGGCAACAGGCCCCCAACCAAGGTCAAGGTGCCATACAGAGTGGCCCTCCCCAGCAAAAAGGTGGAGCCCTTCAGCAAGGACCTGGTAAGCCTGGACCCAAACAGCAAGGGCCACAAGGCCCTGGGGCTCATTCTGTAGAGCCAGCTAAGAGCGCAGGGCCTCCTGGTCGGCAGGGGGTTGGAAAACCTGGAGCAGGACTCTGTCCACTCTGTAAGACCACCCAGCTAAACACTGGATCAAAGGACCCCCCAAATTACAACAACTGTACTGAGTGTAAAAACCAGGTCTGCAGCCTTTGTGGGTTCAGCCCCCCAGACTCAGCGGTAAGACAGTGATTACGTTATTTTTAAAACCTTTTCTTTTTTCTTTAACATGTTCCTTTAATTAATTACATTAATATAAGCATTTTTGCATATGCAGCTGTCAGTCTTCCAAATAAACATTATGCAACGGTCAAATAGAACACCAGACCACTGCCAGGGATTCTGGCATTTGTCTGATAACACACAAGACAGTCAATGTAATTGATTGCATGCAGTGGGAAAAGTCACAAATTATAACATTTTCAGTTTGCAACATATCAAAGTGTCTACTCAGTTTGCTAAATCCACAATCCACTGCAAAATGTAATCGTCAAAGCTTATTTACTCCGATACTTAAACTCAAGTGTTGTTAAGAGTTTAATAAACATCTTCAATATCATTAAATTGCTTTGTGATATAGAGAGAGGAAATTCTCAGTCAAACTGAATTGGAAACGATGGAAATTATTGAAGATATGGTAGTTTCAAATGAAAAAAATATATATTTTAAGTAGGTTAAAATATAAGACCAACTATTATTATATCCAATATGAGGCTGTTAGCATTACATTTCTGGTCTCTGAACCTGACAAAGGGACTGCATCTCATAAGAGTGGCACATGATTTGAGGACTAGAGGGACCATATGGACCCAGGGAATGTTGATCAAGGTGACTCATGTCATGGCCACAGGAAGATACTGTGCCAGCCAGTGACGACACTCTGTTACACATGGACAGAAAACACTAGTGGCCATTGATTACAGCACAGCAGAGTGACCAGCTCCTCCTGCTTGAGTCTCTTCTCAGGATTTATTATTATGCAGATTGAATTCAGAATAACGTCTACAAATGTAATGTCTGTTTGCCATTACAGTATACTACACCATATACTTTTTAGATCGGTTGAATTGACCTCATCTCTGTTTATATTGCATGCTATTGCAATTTTTCTTTTTTAGATAGTGATCAAATTGTCAACATTGGCCCCTTCAAACACTGTGGTTTGCACACAGTGGAAACCTAGATACCCTGAACACTAAACAAAGAGCACTGTGGTGTAACCAGGCTTTTGTGGGAGCAGGTGTTGATACGGTATGGTCAAAACAGAGACAATGAAATGCAACTAGTTATGGTTGTCTAACATTTACACAACCTATGTTAGATGAAAGAACAAATAGTATTGATAAATAAATAGTGTATGCCTTTCTGCTTTCAACATTCTGTTAAAAATATTCCTTTTGTTTACAGACTTTGTGTTATTGCTGAATTAAAACCATTGTGTAGAAATAACAGGTTTTTATTCTAATTTAGTTAGAAACACATGTTAATATACATGTATTTTTTATGTTGATTAGTATTTATGTAACTCCTGCCAGATTTGAATTAACTCATGGTATAAGAAAAGATTTGCCTGTTAAACAGGATTCAACATCATTTGATACACTAATTAGTGGACATGTCTCTAAATGTGACTCTTATTGTACAGGTTAAATTGGTGTGCTTGCCTGTGTATATACGGTTATTACAATACTATTGGTGTCTATGTTCATAACAGTTTATACGTTTGCTCCAGTCAAATCTAACCCATCTTTTGTTTCATGCACAGGGTAAAGAGTGGCTATGTCTGAACTGCCAGATGCAGCGAGCGATGGGAGGTATGGATCCCCCTGGAATGACAAAGCCCAAACAAGGCTCAGCCCCACCCTCACCCCAGAGACAGGCACCTGGCAAGCCTGGCAAGCTGCTGATGAAGCAGCAGAGTACCACCGACCAAGGCTTAACGCCGCCCACCACACCGAGGCAGAAGTCCCCAGTTCCTACCTCTCCCGGGCCGCTTTCCCCTGGCTCCTCATTGGGAGGGTCTCCCAAGATTGACCCCAAGACAGGCCGCCCCATTCAGCCGAAGTCCAGCCCCCAGCAGTCTCCATCTAAAGCCAAACAGGAGTCCAGCTTCTTTGGGGGATTTGGAGGTATCAGTCTGGGAAGCTTGACAGACACAGCCAAACCTCCTGCGGCTGCTTCGCAAGCTGCCGAGTCTGTTACAGGGAAACTGTTTGGTGGGTTTGGCGGTTTGATGGAATCGTCGAAGCCTCAACCACAGGCCGCACCAAAGCAGGAGGAGTCAGTGGCTGGGAAGTTGTTTGGTGGTTTTGGAGGGTTGACAGAAACAGCAAAACCTCCAGCTGCTGCTTCTCAAATGTTCAGCTTTGGTTCGTCCCTCTTGAGTTCAGCCTCTAATCTTGTCTCTGGAGAGGAAGAGAAGGCAGCAGGTTCTCCACCTGGGTCACCCCTAGACTCTGGACCAGGTTCACCTGCAGATTCTGGCCCGGGCTCACCACCAGACTCCCCTTTCTCTCCTCCTGGGTCTCCTCCTGGGTCTCCTCCTGATTCAGACTTTGCTCCTGACACTCCAACCAAGAAAGCCCCCAGAACCATTTCTGTAGAAGAGAAAGGCAAGGTGTCAGCAGCCAAACCTGGACCTGCCCCAGCCTCAAAAACCAAGGAAAGCTGCCCTCTCTGTAAGGTTGAGCTGAACGTTGGATCAGCAGACACGCCCAACTACAGCTTCTGCACCGAGTGCAAGAAGACAGTTTGCAATCTTTGTGGATTTAATCCTACTCCCCATTTAGGAGAGGTAAGAACTACAGTTTTTTAAGCCCCTTTCAACACACTGCATCTACCCGTAATTTATGCAATCTGTCGTGTATAAATAGAACGCAAACATCCTCTAGATGTTTCATTGAAATAGGTCATTGTAAAGATACCATCAGGAGTTTTCAGCTCTGCGTTTTTCCCCACTTGCATCTTGAAAAGCCTCTTGAAAGGAGGATAGAATGTTACTAGTTGTACATTAGTTTGCCATATGTTTGTACAGTACAGTGTGCAGGACACATTTGTGTTCATTGTCTTCGCTTGCTTAATGATGACTAGGAAATTAAACACTTTTGGGCTGCTTATCTTTCGAGGTGTGGAGACTGGTTTGCTGGTGTTAACGTGGTGTTTTGTCCCACATAGATGCAACATCACAACACTGCGTAGAGTTCCACAGAGCAGATGGTACTCTATGGTGTAGGATCAGTATATTGTGGTAATAGAGGCCAAAAACTCCTTTCGGTTGAGTGGTTTCTCAGCTTGGAGGCAAAACATGTTTACGCCAGCTACAATGCACTTAATATTTCATATGAAGGATCTTAGTAAGTATCTGAATGCCACTCATAATCTATACATTCATTGAAAATTATAAACTATGCATGGTTAACTTAACTGAAGCTCTAAGTGATTTACAGTGGTATGTTTAATTATATCCTCTTAACATGGTCATGGGAGTCAGGGCACAATGTAGTGTTTTTCAACGAGTGGCTTTATCATGGCTTTGCTTATTAACTACTTTGTTAGCGGGTGGTTTAAGTGTGTCTTTAGTATTTTGCTGTGTATTTTTGGTTCACTAAAGAGTCGTCTCTAACAGTGAAGGGGACTGAGCTGAGAATGGACTCCACAGGAAATGCTGAATTCTCATGGGAAATTAACTTTTACTTTGTAAAAGAAAGATTCTTGGCTTCTAAGAGATATTAAACGTCCTTTACTTTCCATTAATATTATTCAGATATGAAGGTGAAACCTACAACATGTAAGAATAGACCCATTTTGTCAGTACAGTGCAGTCTTAACTGGTGTCTTTGGTTGTGTGTATTTGTGCAAATTAGCTTCTATGGACCTGACCATGGCTCTGAAATATCAGTAGCCTGAAGCATTCTGTAAAGTCGCCATTCCCGACCTGTCGCGAGACAGTGTGACGTCATGTGAGCGCTGTAACTATTTATACTCACCAGTTGCAGTCTTCTCCCAAACAGAGGTGTCGCAACTGGTAAACAAGGTGAAGAATGACAGAACTGGCAGCAGCATTGACATCAATGTCAGCAGTGGTTAGATGATAGTGGAGTCAATGGATGAGGAATGTTCATCCTTTAAATAGCACCATAAATAAATAGGGTGAGTTTGATATTCCCATGAAACAAATGAGGATGATAGATGAAGAGAAGCACTTTGAATACTTTAGAATCTCTGCACAACATTTGAATGATTTAATTCGTTGGTTCAAGCCTTTCATTCCCCATAAAAGAACTAATCTTAACCTAGTAAGTTTACAATAGAGAATTCTGGCATTCAGTTGCCCTCGAAGTCGTTCATGCTTCCTGTTTCCGCTTTGTCATGCGGCGCTGAAAAAAATAGTGGTACAATGCTATGTATTGGTGAATCAATGGCACTGTCCGTGGTGCTGAAGTAGCAAACATATATGTAATTGTGATTTTTTTACCCAGTCCCACCCTTCTCTTAGTTTCGTCTTGGATGTTGGGTGGGGGGGTATTGGAAGAGAGTTGGTCATAGGGCTGTTGGCTATGAACAAATTGCCTACTGGTTGCTATGAAGTACATGAATTTTCAACAATATTATTGAAGTATGTCCCCTGCCCCACTGCTACAGTGGCACTCCAAAACAAGATGGCTGCCATGTGTTCACAGTTGTGACATCACTATTCAATACATCTTGTCTTTAAGCCAAAACTAGCAGAGTTTTGTTTTTAAGATGTTGCTACATATTTTTACAAGACAAATACGTTTTGACTCATCTAGGACTAAATAGAAATGCATCATTCAAGGATTCAATTGAACTAGAATGAAATGAGTTAAATCTTAAAGGAGCAGTACCTTGTGGAGCATGGCTGTAGGACACATACAGTACACACACACCTTGGTTGAGTCATCTACCCCCTACATACTGTGCCTCGCTTCTGTGTCATTCGCTGTCATAATTTGGCAGTTGGGGTTTACTTGCTGACGCATGTGAGTGGGTCAGAGTGTGTGTATGCGAGTGTGTGTGGTAACTGAACAGTATGTTTTCTTTTCAAGACTTGAGAGCTAGTTGGGTATGACTGAGACTGGGCAGGCTGGTGTGACCTTGCATACTGTAGTTGTTATAACAAAGCTTTAATTTAAAAACACTGGATGAAAAATATAAAATACAAGACGTTTCAGTGTTCATCCAAACACCTTCATCATTTGTTTAGTGTGCACAGGAAGTAACTCTGGTCTTAATACACAAGGTAGCCACATGATTTCTTGGCATGATGTCACATGCCTGCTAAGATGTAGTCCATTGGTGTTGCCAGAGTCCCAGCAGCTTCAGATGATGCCCCTCCCCCCCGGGATCTATTCACCTATAATTACCTAAAATACTGAAAGTTGAGAGTTTATGCAAAACAAATGTGTCAACCGTGTGTGCACGTAATCTCAGTTTCTTAAAGGCAACTGGAAGCCTGTCATTGTCATCGAGGCTTGATCCTCATTAATGAGTCGTGAAAAGAGGCACCCTAGAAGGAAAAGCATTCACCTTCATGGTTTTTCTCAATGTTCTTCAATTTTTTTTTCATCACAGCCCTCCATTTTTTCATATTTTCTTAAAAACCTCTATATAATTTAACTCTGTTTTATGTCTTCTTTCTCTGTATCCTATAATCTTAATGAAAGGCCTGGAGAAGACACACTTAATAGAAGTGTTTTTTGGGGGTCATCCTCCTCTTAAACACAGTATTATATCCGTGTCAGAATCTCCCTTAGTGGTGCTATCCCTTTGCCTTTCTCACTTTTGCTATGCTTTGATGTTGGGAAAGTCTGTAGATGTGTGTGTCTGCTCAGGGACATTACTGTGGCTCAGGCACCATGTCACGGTGCCTTTATCGGTAGTGAGTGTGCTTGTCTGAGAAGTCTTACGTAAAATGGGAGAGGCACCACTTTGCCAATATGCACAAATGAAATAATCCAGAGTTGAGGCTGCAAGCTACATCCTGTATCACCTACACTAATGAGAACTAACTGAATCTCACCTTTCTTACCAAGCCTGTGGAATATTTCAAGTCACGGCTGAATTTGTTCCCATTTCGATGCTTAATGACAACTATGGTTCTCGCAGCTTAAGATCCAGTCATAGATACAATGACATAGTGAAGGGTGAATGCACCTGTGCCCAGCTACTCTGTAGTCTAACATAACAATTGACCATCAAATGTGCATTCATTTTTTTAGGTTAATTAAATTGAAGTCTGATTGAGAGTTTCCAGTTTACTCACCTTTTAAAATGACCACTACATCACTGCAGATATTCAGCTGACAAAGTATTCTACTCATAAGAGATGCTTTGCTGTAACATATCAAATGGCCTCCCTGGCCTTAATTATTAAACACTGGAAAAGGGAGAATCCAAGCCATTGAACAAACCAAGATTTCTGCTGACAGGTTTAAAGACAGACATCACATTTAGCTTAAGGATTTGTTTAACTTCAAAGACAGGAAACTGAAAAACATGTTAACCAGGCTGGATTCAAAGTAAAAACAATGTGCGCCAAAAGCTATCATAATTAAAGGAATATTTGAAATCTTTTGTCAATATTTGACATTTTGTCAAATATGCTTTGCATTCTTGGCGAGACGTATATAAGAAGATTGATAGCACTTTCATATCTGTATGGTAAATATGAAGCTATTGCCAGCGGCCAGTAAGCTTAGCTTCAGAGGTGATTTCTTTAAGACTGCAAGGGAAACTCAGCTTCCCCTTAAATGCCCCAAAGTTAATGGTCAAATAAGAACTACTGTGTTAACATTTTATTGACAAAAAAATGTGTTAGAATATGTTCATCTTGAAGAGGAGTTTGTTCAGAATCAGCTGATTGGAGGATCTGTCAAAAGCCTGGATCTCCTTTTGATTGACAGCGATTTTTTACTATCAAAAGTTGCTGAAGCCAAAAGCTCAGTTCCATCGCAGATTTTGTAAGTGTTTTTAATAAGACAAACTGCTGCAACCTATTTCTTGGTATTTGCTCGGCAAAATTGGTACCCAATTTTCAGCGTACATTTCATACAATTATACAAAACATCCTTGTTTCAGTTTAACCTAATTCCCATATTTCCTCATTTGAGTTTAATATTGTTTTGTAGATTGTTTGTTCATACATTCATTCATACTGTATGCTAGGCTAGTGTTGTAGGGGTGAACTAGCCAGCTAGCAAACAGCACACGATGACAGACAATGCTAACATTGTCGACCTGATTTTGGCAAAGCCTTTTGAAAGTCTTCCTTACAAGGAGAAACTTAAAATTAAATAGCATTGAGTTTATTAACACCTAAGATTGATTTAGTGGAAAAGATAGAGCAAAGTAACTGGTATTTTCAGCTCTCGAGGTATGACAAATTTAGCTGGCTGACTGGAATTGCTGTGACAAAGAAAATGTACTGCTGGCCATGCCTCTTGATGAAACCATCTCATCTAATAATGAATTACCATTATAAGTAATTATTATAGTAATTATTATATTAAAATATTTATTATTATAATAAATAATTACTGGGGGAAACTGCTAGCCTGGTTCTGTCCAAATGCAACTGAATCTGCCAACTAGCACCTCTGAAGCTCACTAATTAATGTGTTATATATTGTTTGTTTAATTCGTACAAAGAATTAAGTGTAAAAAATAACAAAACAGGAACTTGGTTTTACGGGGGGTTTGTTTCAGCTATTGGCACTGCTTGGCAACATCATGGTGACTCCAAATTGCCACTATATGTCAGTCATGTGTAATAAAAGGGGATACACCACCGTATCTTTAGCTAGCAATGTAGTCACTACCACCATTGTATCCTCATTTTGTTCCCGGTACAGTATTGATAATAAGCAGAACTTGTGATAGTGCTTTTGAGGTGCTGCATGGGGCCACTGACTGCGAAAAATAGCAGTTAGTTTCTTTTAAATTTTTTTAACACACAAAAAATTGAGCAATTAGTTTATTATAAATACACAATGTGTAAATAAGGAAGCTTTGGATGTGCTGAATGTTTGTTTTTCCAACATGATGGTTTTAGGCTATTGCAGTTTCCCTTCCTAAGCAGTTTCTTAACCTATCTGAATGTCACTGTTATGAACTTGTTCGGTAATTTTCAAATTATGCATAGGTTAAATGTTGGTTCAACAGTTAAAGTTTAGGTCTGGTGTATTCTCCAATGAAGACATGTAAGTTAAATCAATGTGTTTAACGTGTGTTGGGACTTGCGTGTTTTTGATGGCAGGCTCTGTGTCTTTCACATCCTCACGTCTGTGCTAACACTCACTCATACGTGATGTTTCCTGTGTCTTCCTCCCTTATTGTTATTCTGTGGTGCTGCCCAAAGAATAACAATGACCTTCTACAATCTGAATCCTCCTGACTCTGCACTGGCAGATAGATGCATGCTTCATGGTCATACATAGAATACACACATGCATACTGTATGTAGAATACACCGACAGCCTCAGTTCTGCATACATACTGTACTGTCAAGGCCCTCTCAAAATCTTAGCTTGGTGTTTGCTCTCCTTATATAATCTATCACAGCTTGCATAAACAATCCAGTTGTGAAATGAATCTGTTGGTTACTGTAGTTTGATTATTGTCTATGTGCAGTTTAGGTTAGTCTTTATCTGGCTCATACAGTTCAGACCTAACAGCTTTTCCATAATTTGCCCAGGAGGCTGAAGTGTACAAAAATAGTCACAGCCACAAAGGAACCATAGTAGGGACAACACAAGCCATTGCAGGATCTGTCTCTCTCTCTCTCTCTCTCTCCCTCCCTCTCTCTCTCTCTCTCTCTCTCTTTCTCTCTCTCTCTTTCTCTCTAGGCTATTTTGTGTTCCCACTTTCCTATTTCCTCATTTAAAAGGGTATTTCTGTTGCACTAAGCAACCCACAGAGTCCCCCACACAGCCACCTTGGAAGGCTTGAAACGGATGGTATTTTTAGACGTTAAGGTGTGTGTGTGTGTGTGTGTGTGTGTGTGTGTGTATGTGTGTGAGTGAGATGCGTTGATCTTTCATTACAAAAGTGGTGCGATTTTGTTGTTTTAGCAGTGTGAGCACATGAATAGGAATGTAATGTAAATATTTTATTCAGGTTTTACCTGAGGGTTTTACACAGGGTAAACTGTATTGTGCTGTTTGCCCTATTTACCAGGTCCAAGACCTTGGTCAAGCAGTGACAAGTGGTTTACCTTTGTTTTAGAAATTGCGTTGATTGAAATTAACTCTCCTTAGCCACTGCAAATAGCCTCTTCTTTACCTTTTTACACAGCTTGCCCTCCAGCTCCACTCCAGAATGATTTCCAATTATCCCCTTTCTAATTTACTGATGCTTGCATGCTTAGCAAGGGCCACATTTTAGTCCCTGAGCCTTTAGTGTCAAGATGGGGAGGTGGGAGGGGGAGGGGCAAGACATTATGTTTGCCAGCTCTAAGCCCTGGTGAGACAGAGAGGCAATGACAGGCAGGCAGAGACACACATACACTTGACGCACACATTCCTCATCTAGTTAGCAGAGCCTGTTGTATTTACATCCTGACTGTTGCTGCTCTGTCTTCCCTTGAAAACAAGCTTTACTAGAGTGAAAGAAGTGCTTCTGATTTGAGTTGAAAAAGCAAGTTGGCTTGTGGATGAAGTGTCTGACTTTGGCTTTGTCATTAAAAGTTGATATTCAATAGGTGTAGCCTAAAGCAGAGCCTGGATTAGGGAATGGCTTTACTTCCCAAAAAATCATTTTCATGCATTAGAAAACAAGAGGAAAATAAATTAGAAAATGGTAGAGGGAGTGAAGCTGGAAGGCACTTGTTGGATTGTCAGATTGAGACCCATAGAAAAGATACTAGTCACAAACTGTCAAACATTTTTGTTCACTTACAACAGTAAGGTGTGAAAACCACCAATACACATATGCGTCCAAGCTGAAAAACATGCATTACTTTTCTTACTGATGTAAGAAAAGAAAAAGGTTAAAAAGCTGTGAATTGAGTAACAAACACAAAGAGACATATTGCGTGGTAGGGGTAGGACAGTGGAGAGAGTTGAAGGAATACTGTGAAAGAAAGAGGAGTACAAAAAGGGAGTCCAAAGGATGGGAAGTGTCACAAAAGATGTGGGTGCCAGCCAGTGCTGCCCTAAGCAGTGCAGACCATGACAACCTCTCTATTGTGGTTTGCCGTTTCTCCTGTGACTCACGCCTCTGAGTCACATTAGCAGCACCTATAGCTAGAATTTATTGTCAGACTTCATCTGGTGAAGCAAGAATTAGAACAAAATACAACATTTTCTGAGAGTATAGGAAGTGGCCAACACTTGAAATGACTTGAACTCCACATAGCAGTGTTTTCTTTATTTGATCATTACTCGGTAAAGTCTAAACATAAGCATGGTATTCAAAGGTTATTGGTTAAACAGTTACATAGTTGGCCAGTTCCGGTACAAAATGCTGGTTAAAGACAATAGGATTGTTTTATGACAGAATAAAACTAACCCAAAATAAACTAAGTCACATCTGGCTATAACAAATTGTATGTTTTATTAGGTAAAGACCATAAATGTGCTTTGTCAAATAGTAAATTGTGTCCTTGTATTTGTGCACAAATATAGTGTTTTCCAATTGAAACAAATATTAAAATCACGCATGTACTACAGTAGGCTACATTGTGCCATACATGAACAATTCATATCTGTTCAGTTTGCTTTATATACTGATTGTACTTTTTCTTACAGAATTCATGCAAGAAATATTACATTCATACACACACAGTCATTTTACTGTATTTTGTTTGTAGGTGTCATATATGTAGTGTATGCATAAATCCTACATTGTATCCCATGTAAATATATGATGTAATACACAAAACATACATGCAAAACATATTATGTAGACTATGTGGTACTGTATATATGTTCATATATAAAGTTTATAATTTATAGATGTCCACTTTTACACAGCTGGTTAGTTTACAGCCACAGTAATAAGCACTATGTACTAATTAAAGTTAAATGAAAGACACAGCTTTTTCTCACTGTGTGTCTCCACCTCGTAATGTCATATCTTCTTTAAACAACAGCAAGCTTCCAAATGTTTTTGTTATCCAAAGCCCACAGTTCACTAGGCCTAACCTTTAGACTGAACGGAGAAGGGAGTGGAAATCTTCCTCCCCCTCTGTGCCCTTTTTTCTCTACTCCCACCTTTTATGGCACAATTCCTCTGTCCACCTACACTGATGAGTTTAGTAGCAGGAAAGATTTAACCTACAGCTGATTAAAATTGACATGGATGAAGTAACTACTCTTTATAGACTATAAGTTGTACTGCAAAACAAGCTAACAAACACAACCAAATGCGTTTAATAACCTTGATGGAATGGCTAAAGGGTTAGCAAACAACCAACAAAAAAACTGAGCAAAAACTGATCCTCAGATGTGTTTTAATATAAAACTATTGATGAATGAAACTCGGATGTCAGAGATTTGAGGTTTCTCATTGTGGCCGCCCAGACTAGATATGCATACATTCATTTTTCTGTCTCTTTAGATAAAAGTGTGCATAATGTGACATATACTATGTAAGATGACTAAGGGACCAGAAACCTTGACAGAAGAAAGACAAGCATGTTAATAGCCTTGAGTGTCAGACAAAACTCAACTTCTTCTATTTCAGATGGGAACCTGACACATGCAGACATATTATGACAAACAAAGAAGCCCTGACAGAAATGTCTGTCTCTCTCCTTAATCCCTGGGCTCAGAGTATATATAGATGCTTTGTGTCAAAACCATTAAAAAAAATATAGACTCACACACACACACACACATACACACACACAGTTTTTCTCCTCATCTCTCACTCACCTTACTTTGGAATATCAATCCACAATGAAGCGACATAGTCTGATACTCTTGTCACAAGAAGGAATGTTCTTGCTGCTAATTAACTTTTTTCAATTTTATTCAACCTTCATTTACCAAGATAATGTTTGCTCAGATGGCTTGCTGTGGTTTCTTGCATCACTCTGCTTCACTCATATTCTGTTACACACATTTCTATCTAGCAACTGACCAGTACAACCACAGTCCTCTAGATTTGGTTACTAAGCATCTGAGGGTTAAAAGTGCTTTTCTCTCAGGCTTTTAGAAACCAGCATTCGATTTATTCAACTTCCTCCCCGCTCAGATTTTGCTGCTTGTTTTGGGATTAAAGCCAACAATCTCCTGGGCCAAAGCCCAGTTCTCCAGCCTTAAGGCTACAATTGCTCACATAACATTTAGTTTCATGATTCAAACGAGAATTGCATCAACACTTGAGCAAGGATCACTTGAAAAGGGTGCATACAGCACTTTGAACCAGAGATGGGAACATTGAACCAGAGATGGGAACATCTATAAAAGTGGGACATTTATTAGGACAAAGATCTTTTTTGGCTTGCAAAGGAGCTGTTGCTGTGATGTTCTGCTTGTCTGGTACATTATAATTAAGTTGGCCACTCAGCAACACTCATCAATGAGAAGAGGACAACGCCTTCCAGACTTTACCTATAACAAGAGCTTTAGCACCAAAAGGTGACTTGAGCAATGCTGCGGAAAGGACGCTAGGATTACATAAGGATTGTAAAAGACTCATCTGCCTCTTATCTGGATTAAAATAAGGATGTGCATTATTTATTTGCCTGTACAGTTGTATCTTGGAATATGGATTGAAAACACTAGTCTCATGTTTAAAGGAATAGTTGCTTCTACTGCTTCACCCTTTCCCTCACCACACCATGCTCCTTTACTCCTTCCGCCCTTTGTTTCATCCTGTTTGCTCATTATGTGTTTACTTCTTATTGCTTCTTTTTGTTCTTCATCGTGTTGTTTCTCTCTCCTGCCTTCCCTCTTCCTCCTGTTTTTCTCTTGCTGCCTCACACACCATAATCACCCTTTGTTTCTCTCATGTCCTCGCATTTCCTCTCCCGCTTTCCTTTGTCCATCCTCTCATCTGTCTTTATCCATCTGTCCCATCCCATCCTCCTCTAGATCCTGTTCTTCTCCCATGCCAGTGCCAGGCTCTAAATTTAGATGGGTAAAACCCTCGTAGACACCTAGTCTTAATCAAAGAGCTTCGCCGACCTTCACAACACTGCAATTCCCAGTTGGAAACTGTAACCGGACTTGGGCATAGCTACAGCCCATCTTGTCTCTATATCTGGTTGCCGTCTGCGGTTTTTAGTTTGTCTTCTGTCTGTGTCCTTGGAGGAAGTTTGAGGAGGATGGAAAGTTTGAGATAAAAGAGAGAAGGAAACACTGAATCTGTCCTTATTCATTCATGTATGAGCTTGTATTTGGTTGAGAAACGTCATGTGGGAAGAGAGAGAGTGCAAGTTTCCATTTCCTGAGGTATGTCATGCTTTTCATGAGAGACTATGTATGACATCAACACCGTCACAAACTCATCTCCGTTGGTGTTGGTGGGTGTCAACATATTGGTACCCATGCACATGTGATGCTAGAAAACGTCCTTGTAAGATAGTGATGTGAGCGAGCAACTCCCTTGCTTTTATGAGTCATCTAAACTGCTGTTTGCAGAGCTCATGACAGCAGACACACAAAAACGCACACAGGCTTGTCACATTTATTTGAAAGCTTGCCGCAGGGTAGATTGTTATATAAAAATACACCTGTCTAGTTAGAATTAATCACAAGACAAGGCTGCAAGACAAGAGTGTAGCATCCCCGCTAATTTGGACCATGTAGATTCCCTCTACAAACAATTTGTGATGTGTGGTTTGTTACTGGTGAGAAGTCTCCTCTGATGAAAACAGTTCTAACTATGGCTGTATGTTACCATTTTTTGTCATTATTAATTAACATATTCATCAATTTCAGCACTGCTAGCAGCATGACTTTACAAAGGGCTGTGTTAGTCTGTTAGTAGGTCGATTGATCCTTCATTTTTGTCCAGTTGTAAATGTCTCAACTATTTCATGGATTAAAAGGACCTTAAGTACAGGAATTCATTATCCCTGAGAATAAAGCCTAATGACCGGCCCCCCCAAAAGGTGTATGACCAAATACCTCTAGAACTAATGACATCAGCCTCCGTTGGACTTTTTGTTATTTAGCTTTTTGCAATTAAGGCAAATGTTTGCATGCTTGCACACTACATTTAAATGGTAAGTATGTAAAGTAAGTAAAGTTGATTTACATAGCGCTTTTCACAGATACAAATCACAAAGTGCTTCACAATAAATTGAAAATACCATAAATAAAAGACATAATAATACCAAGGCAATCATAGGGGCATAAGATCAGACAAAAAAACAGCTTCTGACTAAAAAAGCCTGTTTGATGGAAACTAAATGGTAAAGCTGGTGAATATTTTCTGCTAAACATTAGCATGTTAGCATTGTCATTGTGAGCACTTTTGCCTGTTGATGATAGAATTTTGCTCAAAGCAACACTGTGCCTTAGTATAATAATAACTAATTGACTAATCAAATCAATTATTAACTTTACTACTATTGGGAAAAAAAACAGCAGTGACAGAGGGAGCATGCTGTCTAACTGGTATGGCATTAATGCTTCTCCCATCCCTCTGTGTTATTATGTATAAAGTAGTCTGGTCTAGCTGGTATACAGGGCAGGGATAAAACCTGACGTGCCAGATGTCCCTCCCTTTTTGCTATTTCTGCTATCTATTTTGCAAAGGCACTGTGGCTGCATCCAGGGCTTAGCGTCGCCCAGGAAATTGTGATTGGTTTAAATTATTTCAAACAAGACCACGATCTTTTTCCTATCACATAAAAAAAGCCCAGTAGACAGACCATGCTCCAGCGCTGACACAGTACTGTGGAGATAGCTCTGGCAATGCGTGATTAGATATAAAGTGATCCAGCTACTTGGGAATGTAAACAGAAATGCATTTGTTTCTGCCAGCGTTGCCTTGTGTAACTTTAAGTAAAGCCATTGAAGTCACTTAAATACACTACCGGTCAAAAGTTTGGGGTCACTCACAAATTTCTATTGGACTCCATTATAGACAGAATCCCAGCTGAGATCAGTTGCCTTGTTTTTTTTAACCAGGGCAGCAGTTTCCAGATTACATTATGTGCTTGCATAATTGCAAAAGGGTTGTTTAATGTTTTCTTAGTTAGTTTTTTTAAATAATATCAGATTAGTAAACAAAATGGGCCTTTGGAACATTGGATGAATGGTTGCCGCTAATGGGAAATGTAGATATTGCATTAAAGATCAGCCACCCACCCAGATCAGCTGGTATCCTGTCTATAATGGAGTGAAATGGAAATTTGTAAGTGACCCCAAACTTTTGACCGGTAGTGTACTTGATGGCCTTCCAGGGCATTGCTGTAAGATGTGTCTGTATTAAATGAATGAAGTTGGTCACTTAGCAGTAGTGAGTTAAAGTAACGGATCTGCTTTAACAGAGAGGTATAACCAAATGACTAAAAAAGAGGTAATTTAGTTCTGCATAGTACCTATAAGAAACACACTGCACAATTGCTTTTGAGGCCGCAGTAGCAGCTTTAAGTGTGCCTGTTGTGATTTGTTGATAACATCGGTGATGACTGGCTCTGAAGTGGCTGAGGCTGACCGACTGTCTGACTGAGAGGGTTTTCAGCTTTTCATATCTGGCGGTCATCTCTCCGAGTCTCAGTGCCTGGTCTCTCTGGTTTCACTGATATAGCCATCAAGCTCAAGAAACTCCCATCTCAAGTTGCCCCCAGCAGGGACAGATGTTGATAGTGCACATACTGTACATATACACACACATGCACTGGCATCTTTACTACGTCCATCATCATGTCTGAAAATTAACTGGATTTTTACCTTGACTTCCTCCTGTTTCCCTCTTTCTTTCTGTACTTGGAGAGAGGTCGCTTGTCTATTGCATGGCTTAACATGCAGGCTGTGATTTTCTCCAAAGCCCAAAGTTAGCATAAACCCTGCGGTTAAGCTTGTCGAAGAAATTCATAAGAGCGGGGGTGTGTGTGTGTGTGTGAGTGCCCGCGTTTGTACAGTGTATTTAGCTCAAGTGTTTTTCTCAAATCCCGACATGTTGATTGTTTATCAACACTATCATAACCACTTAAAGCAAAGCTCTACTGGATATTAAACTCTAATAATAGCTGCAGCTTTTGAGCTATAGCCCTCGGAAGGGCCTTTACTGTAGGCATGTTCCTCTTGAGTCTGTGTTTAAGTGAGTACCTGGGAATATACAGCAATAATAAGAACACCATGACAGGACAGATTTAGCAGTTGTTCCATTGCAAGTGGCAACGCTGTGAAGATTTGGGTGAGGGCTACATCCCAGGTGTTTTTAAGGACGAAATGATGGTAATTAAAGAATAAACACCTCTTGCCAATTCTTTAAATTGACATATGCTGTGCTTCAGCGTTTGAACAGAGGTGTAATTGGAACTAAATAAGATGTTCAGGGAGCACAGAGTCTTGGGAAAAACAGTTGCATTTCACTAACTCGCACAGGAGCCATGCAGAAAGTCCCTGCTTTTTCAGTCTGAAATTCTTTAAAGTAATTGAATTAATTGGTTTAGAATATGTTGACATTCTACTGTCAAGCATGCCTACACATATGCATACCAAATTATACAATCATTAAAACACAAAATACACATTCAATCTCACCTTCTCTGTTAATCTTGCCTTGTGAAATGTCTGCTCAGGCCGCCCAACCATTTCTGACATGCCTTGGTAAACTCTTGTCCCATTACTATGCATTATGCATAGGCCTTCTCTTGAGTCCCACAAATATAAAAGCTTCCCTTGAAATAGACTGGAAATACACTGGTGACTTGTCACAGTGACGTTTTAACTACGTAGAAACATTTAGTTTCACGTGACATTTCCAAATATAATTATTTGTGGGTATTTTTTAACAGTCCAGACATTATGTGCAATTCGAACCAGACACTTCACAGTGCTGTATAATGTAATATTAATGCCAGTTACCTATTTTCTAATTTAGTGGTAGAAATCATATTGCAGAAAACAGTAATTAATATGAATTCTTAAACAAATCTAACAATTGTTTCTTATTTTTGTCTTACAGAAAGAATGGCTCTGCCTCAACTGTCAGACCCAAAGAGCCATGTCTGGCCAGCTGGGAGACATGCCAACTCCAGCCATGGCTTCCCCAAAGAAGCAACCAGCTGCTCCTGCTCCCTCTTCCACCCCTGCCCCTGCTACTCTAGATAGCAAACCTGTAGTAGAAGCAGCAGACCTAACCCCACCAGCTCCTGATACCAAGGTAGTCCCTGGAACCATTACCACACCTGAGGGTGGATTAATTTCCTCTCACCATGATTCCTCTCATTCTGTCCCTTCCCCTCCTCCTGATAGTGCCCCTCAGGAAACACCACAGTCACAAGAACAAAAACAGTCACTGCCAGCTGAACCGGTGACTGAGCCTGTAATTCACCATGAACAACAAGCTCCAATTTCTGAGAGTGTTGCTGAGAGTGTCGCTGCATTCCCAGCAGTTGGGCAAAAGCAGAACACCTCTGAGAAAATAGCAGAGAACAGTCGTCACTCTGACACAGAGCCATCTAATGTTGAGCAACAAGCACAGAGTGCACCTGTCAGTAGCATCCCAGCAGGTCTACAACAGAGTAGCTCTGAGAATGTGACAGAGGACCTTTCTCCCTCTTTGGACAGTGAGACGCAAAATCTATTGACTAATACAGGTTTAGACAAGACAACTGTCCCTGCTGACGTAGAAACAGAGCCAAATCCCAAGATTACTAAGAGTGAGACTGCAGCTTCTCTGACAGATTATGAGAAAGTGGAGCCCGTTCCCAAAAATCTTCCAGAAGTGACAAGTAATTCAGTTGAGCCAAAACCTGCCTTGATCACAGAAGCAGTATCACAGGAAGTTCCTGTTCAGCTTGATTTAAAGCCAGAGTCCTCAGCTCCAAATGTTAAAGAGGAGGAAATATCAGAGGTAGGTTTACGTAAGCCAATTGAGGAACCCCAGATAAATGAAACCACTTCAGAAGGTCAAACTCCATCAGATACAATAGACACAAATTTTAATGTGGAGCAAACTGACATAACTACAAAACCAGAGGCCGACAGTGTAGCACCTGATGTCAAGAATGAAGTTACGACAGAAATAAAGGTAGAACCAGAACCTATAATAGAGAAGCCAGTGTTCAAAATGACTGCTTGTCCTGCAGTAGGGGTTACAGAAAATGTAGCACCTATTGACAATGTTGAGGTCCCTAAATCTGACAAGACCCAGCAAGAATTAATCTCAGAGTTAGCAAAATGTGTAGAATCTGCAAGTTCCTTAATGGTGTCAGATAACAAACACAATGTATTACCTTCTGAGGAGGGAAGTCAGGCTAATAAAGTAGGAAATGAACCAATTGGTAAAGAGAAAGAGCCTTCTCCACTTGACCCAGCAGATAAGTCACCTCATGTTGATCCAGATGAAGGAGAAACCAAAGCTCTAGAGGAAGCAAAAGAGGAGAACACTGTTGCGAATAATGTTTTTGAAAATTGTATTATTGAAGGGGCAGCCCAACATATTGAGGAAAAAGCTGTTGAAAAAGAAACCATTGAGGAGAGAGGTATTGAGAAGGAATTGATTGAGAATAAAACATCTAACTTCAAAGCCTTTGAAGAGCAGGGAGTTCAAATGACTGCAGCTATTGCAGAGACGGTTATTGAAGTAAAAGATGACAAAGGGGAATCTTCTAAAGAAGAGGCAACTAAACAGAAAACAGTTGAGAAGGCAGATGATCAGAAAGATGATAAAGCTGAATCAAGTCCAGCACCCTCCGCTACAGACACAGAGAATGTTAGTCCTTCAATAGACAAAAAAGAGTCAGAAATAGCAAAAGAGACAACTCCAGCTGTTGCTGACGAAATCCCGAAAGAAGAGATACCGATCCATAAAGAGATAGAACCCGAATCAAAGGATGAACCATCACCTGCTGAGAGACGCCTTGTTGGGACAGCGTCATTGTCAGATGAGTCAGAGAAAAAAAAAAAACCTATTGTTGACGCAGAGAGTGTAGCACACGAAGAAAAGCAGATACCTATAGATACAATGTTAAAAGTAGATAATAAATCTGAGGTTACCTCTGTTTCCCAAACTCCTGATTCTAAAGAGCAAGAAAAGGTCAATGTAAATGAATTTATGCAAAGTGGAGAGATTGTGTCATCCTCAGCTGTCATTAGTGAGACACAAGTCAGAGATGAAGTCTGTGAGGAGAAACTCATTCAGGATGGGACTGAAGCCGTTTCACAAAATTCAAACAGTAGTGCTGAAAGTCAACATGAAGTAGAGAAGGAGACGTCAGCTCTGACAGGCAGTGATGAGAAGCCGCTCGAGAAAGTTGCAGAGCAAAAGCTGTTAATCAAAGAGAAGGAAGGAAAACTTGACAAAAAAGAGGTTGAGTCACAACCTGTTGATGGCAATATCCAGGATTTTATTTCAGTATCAGAAAAAAGCACAGTTTCTGACAAAGATGGCACTGCAGAGTTTGATGTAGGAATGAATACAATTTTAAAGAAGGATGAAGTTTCAGATACAGCTTTTGAAAATGGAGGTGTGTCTGCGTCAGTAGCTCCAGTCCCTGTAGTAGCACCTGAAATCCCATTGTCTGTAGTTAGTGAGCAAGACAAAGGCCCAAAGGAGAAGGACACTAACATGGAGGAGAAAAAGGAGCCTGTAGCTCCGCCTCTGAAACAGTCCAGTGGTGATGAAGCAGTCGCTGAGGTGACCATAGTATTTAGCATGAGTAGCTGTAGATTATATGATTACCAATTGGTTTATTTCTGCTATATTAAACAAATATATTTAAGCACTCTACATGTGGATGCTAGTTATTTAGGAATGGCTAAACTAAACATTGTCCCATAATCTCAGCACTGCATTATACAGTAGAACGTTTTAATTGCAGACTGTATGTATTAAATACCTGAAGAGGAGAACATGTCATCTTACTTAGAAAGCATTTTAAAATGCCACACATTTTATTTCCATGCTTCTGTGAGTGTTTAGTTCTTAAATTAGGTAGTCTCAAAAAATGTAAAATATTATACTAAACTGGGGTTGTTTTTTCTGGCATTTCTTTTTTATTCTATGTATCGGAAAAATCACTTTTTTTAAAAACTAATTATTGTCCTAAAAAGCACATTCTCATCTCCATACAGACACCTATATATGATCAGCGGTAGAACCACAAGGTAGCATGCGGAGCAGAGAGGCAAAGTAAAGCGCAGGAATGTTCTGGAATTAGCCTTGAAAGGTCAGAGTTGACGAGGTCACAGTTGAAATAATTTGAATTTTGGGCCTTGTGACACAACCAGCACAAAGCAGTTCATAGATAGGCGGCTTTATAATTTATATGCACCAACACATGGTTCACATGTAACAAGCTAAATAGATAGATATTACTAGGTATTACATTTTTTATTGCAATGTCTGAGGGGTGGGAAATAATTGTCTTATTTCAATCTAACAGGTGAAAACACTGGAGACTTTGAAGGAGCCAGGAGAGAACGAAATGGCTGCCAAGGACAGCAGTCCCACCAGCCCATCAGACCTAGCCAAGCTGGAAAGCACAGTCCTTCCCATTCTTGAGGCCAAGGCAAGCACGCAACCAAAGGATAATGAGGAGATACTAACAGACAGTCTAAAGACCAGACGTAAATTAGAGGTGCTACCTCTTTCACCTGACTCACCCAGCTCAGAAGATGACAGAGAACTTTCAGAGAAGAATACCAAATGTACCACAAAGAAAAAGCTCCTTGTGCCCATGGATGTCAGGGCAGATTCCCTGGATGATAGCAGTGAAAGTTTTGGAAAGGAAAGCCCAATGTCTGGGGATGATGAGGAATTTATCCGGAAACAGATAATGGAGATGAGTGAGAATGAGGACGCTTCCCCGTCTGATGAGGAAAACCTAATCCGGAGCAAGATCAAAGAGAATGAGAAGAAACAAATGCAACAGAAGACCTCAGAGGTTGTTGAGAGGAGTGCATCAGGAAAAGCCAGGCGACTTACAAAGAAAAGCACTATAAGTCCAGATGATGAAGAAGATAAGCAACTTCATGGCTCATTTGATAAACCTGTTATAAACAAAGAGGCAGAACAAGAACCAAAAGAAGATGAGCATCAGAGTGGTACTGGAGTCCGCAAATTCCAAACTATGGAGCTGAATTCAACCAGCAGCCCTATGCGTATACCTAATGATGATGGAGAGCCTGAAATGGAAAGCCTTACAGACTCTCCAGATGACCGGTCAAGAGGTGAGGGGTCATCCAGTCTACATGCATCCAGCTTCACTCCAGGGACATCCCCAACATCTATCTCATCACTGGATGAAGACAGTGATAGTAGTAGTCCCAGCCATATCCGTTCTGGTGAGGGTAAACAACACAGGAAAGCCAAACACAGACAACCTGGTCAAACGCTGCCAACTATTGAAGACTCTTCTGAGGAAGAAGAGTTACGGGAAGAAGAGGAGCTGCTCAGAGAGCAAGAAAAACAAAAGGGTTCTGGGAAAAAATCCAAGAAAGACAAAGAAGAGATTCGAGCCCAGAGAAGGCGAGAGCGTCCAAAAACACCACCAAGTAACCTTTCCCCCATTGAAGATGCTTCACCAACTGAGGAACTGAGGCAAGAGATTGAGATGGAGGAAATCAGACGATCATCCTGCTCAGATTTCTCCCCCAGTATTGAATCTGATTCTGAAGGATTTGAAATCCATCCTGCAAAGATTGCAGCAGTTCAGAAAACCTATCAACTGCCTGTATCAGTATCTCTTCACTCTCCAACAGATGATCAAAATACTGATAAACCACAGAAAAAATCTCTCAAATCTGCTGATGAGGCTTATGAGGAAATAATGCTGAGGGCTAAGTCTCCAACACTTGACAAAGGTGAGATTCAACTGGAAAAAGAGTCCCTTTATGGAGGCATGCTTATTGAAGACTATGCCTATGGATCTCTTATTGAAAATCCAGTAGATAATCTGGGGGAGCCAGAGAAGATTATTCTTCCTGTCCAGCCCAAAACGCTTAGATCACCAGATGAAGTTTATGAGGATATGATAAAGAAGAGGAAGGAGTTTATGCAGCTGGAGCAGGAATATGAAAATATTCAGCCAAAAAATGAAAGCACTAACCCAGAAATTGTGTTGCAACCTGCTGAGAATATGTTACCTAAACACAGCATAGTAACATTTGGCAAAGATGGAAAGCCATTGTTGGATGCTGAAACTGCATATGAAGAGCTAATTAAAAGAGTGCTGACTCCTGGAACAAGTCCAACTCAGCAGGAGCCAGAAACAGAAGCCAATGCATCAAGAAGGGCACTCCACCCTATTCCAGACTTAAAGGTGACTCAGTGTTCTTCAGGAGAGTTGTCTTCTGATGACGAGAGTATGATTAAAAAGGAAGTAGATACAACTGCAGTGTCAGACACAACATCACCTGTGGAAGCTGAGCCTGTGACAGTGTTTTCTGAGTCCCCTCCAACATCCACATCAGATCAGCAACCTCAAACCACAATTGCAGAATCACAGGCTGAAGTTGTTGACTTATCTAGTGCACTCCCAAGAACATCAGCCCCTGTAATTGTAAGTGTTTCACCCTTGCCCACAGTCCCCCAGTACACACCCACTATTCCCAGTGTAGTTTCAACTGCTCCACCTATACCCCCCAAGCCAGGTGTCCTGCGTCGGGCTAATTCTCAGGAAAGAGCAGAAGTACCTGTTGCACCACCACTGCCTCCTCCCACCCCACCAAAACCTACTGTTTTTCCCAGGAAAGCTCCAGTTCCACTTCCACCTCAGGCTTTAGCAACTCCAATCAGGTCTGAGATTGAGGCTTCGACTGCAGCCCAAATACCACCTTCAAGACAAACAGCTACCCCAATGTACAAGCCTCATGTCCCCCCTCCTGTTGCACCAAAGCCATCAATTAATGCAGGGATTGCGGATAGCCACCGACCAGGACATGGTGTCAAACCACCAATTGCACCAAAGCCTGGCTCACAGCCGTCTTCACCTGCCCATGCTTCACATCTACCAAGACCCACTGTGCTTCCCACTGGTCCTACTGACATAGCCCTAAATCTGAGCCCTTCCTCTGAGAGCAAGCTGTTTCAACCCTCACCGAAGTCCCCTTCTTCTCCAAGATATGCTAGCAATCATCGTGACACATATGTAGTCATCACACTGCCATCTCAGCCCAACTCTCCAGTAGATAGTGTCTTAACTCAAGCTCCCTCTAGCCCTGGCCCAGTATCTCCTTCACGCCAACCTCATCCCCAAAATTATTACCAACCACAGCCGCAACCTCAATCTTATCCACAGCACCATCCACAACCAATCCCTCATCAAACAACCAGGGTGCCTCTGGCATACACACGAGTCACAGAATCCATTGAAAGTCAAGAGATTTGTGGCCCAGAAAAACATGTATCTAGTTCTTGTCACACAATTGAGGCTGTATCTGCCTCGGCACAGCCACCTATGGTTATGCCTAACCTGATTTCTCAAGTGGTCACTACCGAAGTCCAAAGGACCACTGTCTCTGTTGTTCATGAAAGAACACCACCACCAGTGCCAGCTCCAAGGGCAAATGGTGTCCCAATCTCGATGGAGAAACCTAAGCCCCAATGGCCAGTACAGAATGGACAGGCTGTCCAACCTTCTGAGGTAGTAGATCTTAGGACAATGAAGGTGGACCCAGGATCAAACATAGAAGGTGTGGATCTGTCAGCTGGCCCAGACTCAAGACGTCAGTCCTTTGCTTCTGATGTTATTCGTCAGAACAGTGCAGTGCAGTCACCTGTGGTCAACCTTAGTGCTGATTCATCCACTGTTTCTATAGTGACCGATAGTATCACCATTGTGACCTGTGCTGCTACAATCCACCAATGTGACAATGTAGATATCTCTCAAGTATCTTCAGTACCCCTTCAGCTAACAAAAAACAAAGTATTTGAGCCGGTTTCTCAAATTGTATATCGGCCAATTGATTCTCAGCTTTCCATTCATGCTGGTACAGAGGCCCCTATTAACCTCTCAGTTGGATCAAGCACAGGTGGAGGAACATTCCAGACCACACCTGTCACTGTTGCACCCACTTTTCTTTCAAGTTGTGTTGCCAATGGATTAATGACGGGTACAACCACAGTGGCAGGAGCTGTTGACCTTAGCACAACTAAATCATTCAACACTTTGGTATCAGTGGATGCTGCAGAAGTGGTCACAGCTGTAATCACAGACGATGATGGCAAACCAGTGGATCTGACTGCAGGAAAAAGAGCTGGATGCTGTGATGTTGTATACAGGCTCCCATTTTCAGGAATCTGCACTACTCAGCAACCTACCACACCCCTACCTGAAGATCGTTTTGGATATCGGGATGACCATTACCAGTATGACCGATCACCTTATGGCATAAGAGGATTTGGTGGAATAAAACCATCAATGTCAGACACTAATCTAGCAGAAGCTGGGCTGTTCTTTTACAAGAGTAAGAACAGCTATAATTTCAGTGGTACCACAGAGGGTGCAGTAGATCTTACCTCAGCAAAGATTTCTGATGCAGGTCAGTGCAGTGACATTGCAGACCTGTCACTTAAATGTCACTTTGAACTGCCTCGACTCATTCAAGGCTAATGCAACAATTTTCTTTTTCTTTTTGCTTTTGTTTTTGTTTTGCATGAACAGTTCATTTTTTAATCTTTTTTGCTCTTTTAACATAATAATTTTTGCATGTGCCTGCATGCAGTTACTGTACATCTTATTTATACCTGTTGCGCTTTGGACATTGGATTTTCTTTGCTTTCCACCTTCTTTTTCATTATTTGGAAAAGGCTTGGCTTGCTTCAACATTGAATATGTCTGCATTATTTGCACTCAACTGATATTTTTGACTTTTGACAGGTGAAGCTGTTGACTACTCCAAGAAAGGGACTTACGCAGGAATGACAATTCCGCCTTATTCCCAAACCAGAGTTACAAGTGCTGTCGGTACACTCTTTGGTACAAGCAGCGTCTTGAGGTCATCAAATGGCGTGGTCTATTCCTCTGTTGCAGCACCTATCCCATCTACATATGCCATTACTACCCAACCTGGGTCCATCTTTAGTACAACTTACAACACTCTGTCAGGTATGCATACCAGCGACACCATGCCTTCCCTGTCCAACCTCCAGAACTTGCCTCTTACACGTTCCCACAGTTTCCTGTCTACCATCTCCGCTACTGCAACAGAAGAACAAGGAGATGCCCCACTCAATTTGGAGATCTCTAGAGGGGGTAGTATTGCGGCTGTTGCCACAGTAACAAGCTCTTTATCCCTTGACACCTACACTGATGCATCCCTGGAGGCCATAGCTGCTTCACTTGAGGCTCTGTCTTCACCTTTGGTTCCTGGGGATGGCCAATATCAGGCAGAGCGTGAGAGGCTAGAGATGGAGAAACTCAAGCAACAGCATCTAGCTGAGGAATTAGAGTGGGAGCGCCAGGAGATTCAACGCTTCAGAGAGCATGAACAGCTCTTGGTGCAGAAGGAACTAGAGGAGCTGCAGGCCATGAAGCAGCAGATCCTGAACCAACAAGAAGAGGAAAGACAGGCTCACCTTATGATGCAGAAAGAAACCTATGCCCAGCAACAGCAGCAACTTGAGCAGATTCAGAGACTCCAAGAGCAACTGCGCATGCAACTAGAAGAGCAAAAGCTTCGTCAGATGTATCCAGGTGGGGACATACCAGGGCATGGTGTGCAGGAGGCACTTGTCTTAGGACCTGATGGCACAGTCCTGTCTCGAAAGATCACAGATAGTGGGTGCCAGACCGATGAAGAGGATGAGACAATCAGCAAAGCCTACACAGCAGGAAGAAAAAAGAGAAGTACTAAAAAGAGTGTTGACAGTTGTGTGCAGACGGATGATGAGGATCAAGAGGAATGGGAGGCTGAGACCAGAAACCGACAAAGCCGGCCACGCACTGCCAGGGGTGATAGGGGTGGGCATTCAGAGACGTCTCTTAAAGCCCATACTGAGATTTCTATACAAACAGATTCAGAGGGCAACATTAGAATGGACACCAGGATGGAGCTGTCTGACTCTGAAAGGACCTCACCAAAGAAAAGACCTATCCCCTTAGAAATAGACCAATCTCCGAACCTGAAAGTTGATTCCTCTACGCTTCAAGCCCCTCCTAAATCTCCCAAAGTGCTTTATTCCCCCATATCCCCCTGTATATCCCCTAGCAAATCCCTTGAATTTGTGTCCTATGACAAATCACTGGGTGATACAAGCCCACAAAAGCTAAGAGGAAGTACCGATCTATTAAAAGCCTCTCCAGCAAGTCCCAGGGGACCCAAAACCATGCAGAGATCCCTGTCTGACCCTAAGCCATTGAGTCCAACAGGAGACGAAAGGGCAACATCTAGCACCCAGTATGGTGAAAGCTATACTGTAAGTACTATACGTATCACTTTAACATATATACATTGACATTAATGTAAGGAAAAAGCGTCATATAAAAAAGAACATAGGAGCTTGCTAAACACAAAACTGGGTTTGATTTAACTGTAAAAAGATGGGGATGGTATTTATGTTTCAAATGTTCTTTTGGTTTACAATGTGCACAATTAATTGAGATGTTTCTGTAGAGTTATGTCCATCTTGAGCTGATATATTAATAAAATACCATGCTAGCAGCTCCAGTGATGGCAGTTTTTCTGCTCAATGTAAAACTAACTATATGTCAAGCATTTTGCATCATGACAAAACTGTCCTTTTTGACATGATGGCTCAGTCATTAGCTATCCTGCTCCACAAAATACTGAGCTATGAGAGATCCATTGAGGCTTATTGTAAATAAATTAACTCTTTTGAAACTAAACTTAAGCATGTGCAATTTAGTAAGTAGTAGGTAATATGTATTGGACAGTAGTACATGTCTTACTGGAAGTCACAAAAGGTGAACCATAATGTGTTTTCTAATAACCTTTCATACACTCAAATACACCTCAAATGTTCATTTCCTAATTTTTTTTCATGACATCATATTAACAGTTTAGTGAGACCAGAATTAATGCCCTTTTGTATATTTCTAAATTGATAAAAAAAACTCAAATCTTGCGAAATTGAGCAATTATCTCACGTTAATTGTATCTAAGTAATATGGTTCAGAGAAAGTAATTTTTTTCAAATTCTAAGGGGTTCAAAAATTCCTACAGTCCTAATCAGTTTTTTTATTTTTACTTTGCCTACAGGAGAAAGGCTTGAGTGGCACACCAACAGGAACTCAAAAGAAAGTAAAGAGGACTCTCCCCAATCCACCGTCAGAGGAAGAGACAACAACGAGTGGCCAGACCGCATATAGCACTGGTTCGGCCCGTCGAAGAATGTGCCGCAATTCCAACATGGCACGCGCCAAGATCTTACAAGACATTGATCGTGAGCTAGATCTGGTGGAGCGTGAGTCATCTAAGCTCCGCAAAAGACAAGCGGAGTTAGATGAAGAGGAAAAAGAGATTGATGCCAAACTTAGGTATTTGGAGATGGGCATTAATCGTAGAAAGGATGTGCTACTGAAAGAGAGAGAAAAGAGGGAAAGGGCATATTTACAGAGTGTTGCCGAGGACAGAGACTACATGTCAGACAGTGAGGTTAGTAACATCCGAGAGACAAGAGGTGGGCATGGAAGTGGAGAAGATGAGGAGATTGAGGGTCATGGTCTTGAACGTCCCAGAACAGCACCTCAGTCAGAATTGGATGACTTTGTCCCACCTCAAACCAAGCATGAGTATGGAAAATACTCCCAGTACCAATACAATCAAAACCAATACCAGCAGTCTCTATACCAGACTCCCCAGTCCTACCAATCTCATTCCCTCTACTCCTCTGTCCCCTCACTCACTAGCGCCCAGCAGCAAAGTTACCACCAGATGCTCCTGTTGCAGCAGAAAGCTGCCAGACAGGCCGCTCTCCTCTCAGAGCTTGATGCAACTAAATATGAAGTCATTAGCCGCCAACCTGATCCCACATCATCAGCTTACCTGGGAGTCACGTATGACAAATATGGCAACCACCTTGACCTCAGAGCCTTGGAGGTGGGAAGTATAGCACGTAGCCCCATGTCAGCTGTCTCTGATTCCTATTACACAGATGTAGATCACCATACACCTCGGAGCTACATGTTGCTGGAAGATGCTGCAGAACTGGCTAAGGGCTCCACAGGTCTGTCTTCATCTTACAGTCTGGCTGAGAGGGAGCTGGCCAAGGCCGAGAAGCTGCTGCGTAGGAGTGCTGCAGATCTGGGATCTACTGACTATCTGGGATCCACCTCAAGACTCCATACTTTTGGAAAGACCCCTGATGAAGAGGATACAATGGAGGAACCCTATGAACTAAAACTCCTGAAGCAGCAGCTCAAGCAAGAGTTTAGGAGAAGTACGGGTGGGACAGAAAACTTAGAACAACTGTCAGGCCTCTCCCAGCACTACTATACCCCAAGCACTAGCATATCTAGTTACTCCCAAAGAAATTATCCAAAGACAGACAAGTACAGCATCAGTCGACTTACTCTAGAGAAGCAGGCGGCTAAAAATCTCCCAGCATCCATGCTGTACCAAAAGCATAAGGCTCCATTATTAGATCCTAAGATCTCTTCCAAGTATTCCTCTATGACAGATAACAGAGGTTTGGAGACGGACCATACCAGCTATCTTGGGACTACCAGTGCATCAGTAAGATCCAGCAGGCTTTCGCAAGATGAGATCACCTTCGGCCTTCGTAAGAATATTGCAGAGCAACAAAAATACCTGGGATCCACCTTGGGCGCCAACTTGGCTGGGTCGCTAAACTTGGGCCAGAGCTTAGGTTTGGACTCTGCCTATCCTAGTGGCAGTCGCTCAAGACCCTCATCCAGGCCCACATCTTGCTATGGCCTGGACTTGTCTATCAAAAGAGATCCTTCCAGCTCTTCACTGAGACTTAAAGGGGATGGTGAAACATCTGTTGAAGTACCAAGCTTTCAAACCCCATCTGGTCGCACCAAACCCACCAGCCTCCCAATTGTGCAAAGTGGCCGTGGCCGTATACCCATAGTGGCCCAGAACTCAGAGGAAGAGAGTCCATTGAGCCCCGTTGGGCAGCCTATGGGCATGGCCCGTGCATCAGCAGGACCTCTGCCACCCATTTCAGCTGATTCAAGGGATCAGTTTGGTTCCTGTCTGTCCTTGCAGGACTCCCAGCAGCCACAACATATCAGGGAAGAGCCAACCAGGGGTAGGGGTTATGTGCTGCTGGATGACCTGCAGGGCACCATGTCAGATAGTGAAGGTAAAAAACAGACTTGTTACATTGTCACTCTTTTCCTACTTAATGTGTCATCCTTAAAAATGTCTGGTTATGGGTTGTCTTGCTTTCATTTAGTTCAGTTTTGTAATATTTACCTATGGTGTGTGTTTATTTAAAGTCTGCATGTGTCTAACCTTAACTTTGCTGAATATTTCCTCTTTTGTTTTCTGGTGTCAATACTTTTAGTCAATCAGTTGAGATCTGGTGTGCATGCATGCCTTTGTATATTTTGCTCTATAACTCATAATGTGTGCTTGAATTTATTTTCATGCATGCACTGTTTCTGTCAGCAATGCAAATATTGTGTAACATGTTTCCATATTAGTTCACTGCATGACACAATTTAACTTTCTCTTCAACTCATTTTTATTAATGGGTTTGTATGATATCATACAAAAATGTATGCACAACAATTTGTATGATATCCTTCTCCCAGTTAAATTTAGCAGAGAAAGGTTACTGTGAGCTGGCTCCAAAGCACTGTGAGGCCCCGGTCATTTTATCGGTCGTTGCAGTTAAGTTTAGCCAAGAGAATGTGATTGTCATGTAAGTGTAGGCCCCAAAAAGACTAGTTAAAATTAGAAGAAAAACATTTTTTTTGTTAAAATACAAAACACAACCTTATGTCGTACAAACCGGGACACGAATATTCGTTTCCTGGGTGAAATCCCTGTGTTTTATGACACATCCTCCCCAGTCACCTTCCTACATGGCATTTCACGCTCTCATACATCAGCAGCCACTGTGCTGCATACAGTAATACATATGTGGAATGCATAAAAACTCCAGTGAATTACTTTTCGTAACTACACATACGATTGGTTCATGAAAACAGCCTTTTCTGTGACAGCCACATTGTGGGACTCTGCACCTCATTTAAAGTGTAATCTGAGCTTTTTCAACACCAAACTTTCATAGTTTTTTAAATCCTGCTTGTTATGCATACAAGGCTTGAGCCACAATACAGAATCACCCTTCAAAACTGATTTTGAAAGCTATTTTTCCCCCCACAAACCATACACTGCAAAAGTGCCTCCCCTGCTTGCCAATTTTACATAAATGATACAGTATTCTGTCAGTTGACTCAATCAGTTCTTTTACAGTTACTTTTCAAAATAAGAGAATATTTTAATAACACAGCCAAAGGCCCATGAATTCTATTTTGAATTTTACAATAGTTGATGTGTAATGTGGATAGTGGATAATGGTGTATTTCATCATTATATTTAGGTTTATAAATATGTTTATGTATTAATATATGATATAAAACTATAGGCAAGATCAAAACGTTATGACATTCCCAGAAAACAGACTAAAGCAGGATACTGTCGCATTTTTGCTAATGCATGATATTTGGATGCAACACTAATGTAATAAATATGAAACTTTACCATGCTTGTCTTTTTGTGATAATTGCTTGCATGTACTGTTTGGTAATACATCTGTGATTTTATGTTGCATGGAAAACATTTACTTGACCTTCTGTTTTTATGCTGTTTTCCTAAAGGTACATCTGCCTTTTCTGTACATTTTATATGTTATTTAAATTATCATTTGTTGGGCAAACATTCACTTTCATTTATTTTTCTCTACACTTACTGAAAGCTTACTGAAACATTATTCTGAACTTCCATCACTAAGGGGACCCAGTTTTCTTGTAAAATGAAGCCTAAACAGTGTCTTATTCCAACAGGAAAGAAAATTATTGTTTTAAGCAAGAACATAATATTTGGGTAAATCTCAGTTTATTGCTCTTTTGATTGGTAAAAGCCACAAACCATCAAGTCATTTTATAAGCAACATGTGGTCATACTCTTCCAGTCATGAATACAACCATTACACTAACTCATGTGTATTATGGAGTACTTGTGCAACAGTGACTTGGTTAAGATTCCAAAGAGGTGTAGAGGTACCGTTGTTTATCTTTCTGCTTTAAACTTTTCAGTATCCCAGTTCTGAGTTCAGTTGTCTTCAATGCAGCATAACTTGTTAATGAATTCATATGAATCCCATCATTTTGCGATGTAAACCCATTTGCCTTGATTCCAGCACTAAGTGATTCCCTGATGGCTTTGAACAGAGACGATGCATCCAATGGTAGAGTATTAGTTCAGTTCTCTAGTTATCCATTAGCTATTAAGACATTAAACTGCAACACAAAATGATGAAAAAAATGTTGGGGACGTTTTAGATTCTTGTGAAGTTGCAAACAAATACCTTTTACTTGCTTTGCTTTAAACAAATTTTAATGATTTAACATTGCAAGCATTTAATTAAACTCTACTGATACACTTTTAACAATTGGAGTTAAAAATAATGTGAAATATATGTACATACCCAACATTTGCATTTATGAAGAATTACCATACTATGGGTTTAGATTTTGCTACTATACATACTGTACTAACACTGTTTTTATAAACTATCAAACTGCATTTATTTCTGCTTATTTAACAATACCATTCTCTTTGCACAAGAAAGTGAAATAATTTATCAAATCCTTCTCTGGCCATTGTTTTATTCACATTTGTATCCCAACCACAAACTACTATAGGCTTTGATTCATTGAATTCTGCTAAATGGCATGTAATAACCTTTATATGAACTGATGAAGTCCCTCCTGTATGTCAGAAGACAGTGTCTCATTTGGTTTTGAATTAGTGCTTGTTTTTATATCTGAAGCCTACCACCTCAGACAAGAGGAGACGGACTGGTTTGACAAACCTAGAGACGGACGGTCAGAGAATGGACAAGAGAAGAGACAGGTGAAACAGGAAAAAAACATGTACACACACCTATTTTCACATGCAGACACTGTAGTAAAGTTCTGTAATGTAATGAAATGCATGCCCTCACAATCAATCAATTTATATGCAGTATGTACGCTCATATGTTAACAGCAGGCACTTAAATGCAGCATATACTGTATGTCCATGTTGCAAAGCTTCTATACTTAACAGTTTCCCATTTACCTTGTACGTACATGACATCTCACTAATATCTTTGGGCCACAGGGAAAAGGCCCGTACTACCCCTTCCCTCACCTCAGGGTCAAACTACAGAGGGATCCCAAAGACCGCAGTGTCTCAGGTAAGTTGCCACAAATAAATTTAATTTAGTAATAACAACTGCAGCATGCTAAGAGTAGTATTACAAGTGAATGTGTTATTGACTGTGAGGCAATGATTCCATATTTGTATTGACCCTATTGCTTACTGACTGCATCTAATATGCATTTTTACAGCATATCTGTTATTTTCCTTTATTGAATTGGACTAATTATGAAATAGATTCAAAAAATTTCAAAAAGGATAATGACAAATCAAATGCACACAATATGTACCATAACATCCCATTAGGTTTACAGACTATGACTATTGTGTGTTCTATTTATTTGATATTCATGCCAGATCTCAACAAAGTGGCAAGTCAATTTCCCTGCCATTACGTTCCATCACACCATTTCTCGAGGCTCAAAGCAAGCAGACATTTCATTTCCTGGCTTCTCTTTTGATTTGGCTCTTTTCCACGCTCATCAGTCATTGCCATGCTCAAAATGGAGTATCCCTCACACTCAGGATTAGCTTACACAATTATCATTCAGCCTACAAAGGATGCATTTTGTTTACGAGGACCCAGTGCTGAACTTGAGTCATGTTGCCTCAGTCATTTTGTTCTTTCTTCCTTAACCATGTTAGATACTGTAAAATGAAGGAGGCTCTGCTTCTGTGTAGGTGATGTGTGACCCGTGGAGGGACATGATAGATCCAAATGTGATTTGTGGATAATCAGTAGTGGGGTTGGCATGTATGCTGTTGTCCAATTGTTCTACCAAGGCAGAGAGCAATAACTACAGAAGTGGTTAAATTGAGGAAAATTGTTGCATAACAGAAAGGTTGTAATGCCTTCATCTCTTCTTCTGTTTAGGCTGACCAAGTATAGCGGCCATATAACATAATACCTAAATACCTTTTAAGAAAATATATTTCGTTTGAACAATTTTTTTTAAAGAAAATAAACCTAAATACATTTTTATTATTTACAGTCCATAGTTATATGATTGAATGTAGATGAGTAGTTACTGTATTATGGCTTTTGAGGGCAGTATATTTGTGTCCTTAATTTACAGTATACCTTCTTTCTGTGTGGGTGAGTCTGCATGGGTGTGTGGACGCAACAAGTCAATGTTAAATGTCAATGACACTGTAGACTATTTAATAATGCTGCTCACCAGTCTTTGTATTTGGTCCTAAACAGGAAATGGTCTGGGTATCCGTGTGGTTGGAGGAAAAGAGGTCCCAGGCAGTAATGGAGACATTGGAGCCTATGTTGCCAAAGTCCTACCTGGAGGAGCTGCAGAACAAACAGGAAAGCTTCTTGAAGGTAAGCTCTTTTACCAAATTAAACTTCCCCTTGCAAAAAATCTGCTTTATTTCTCAGCCAAAATCGGAAAGGATATTCCTAAAATGTAATTTTTATGAGGACAATTCTTATTTGCTTGGAGTGACAAACGCGGATTGATACCCCTGGATGTCTGTGGGGTAAATATGAAGCTACTTGCTGCCACAGCCGGTTGGTTTAGCTTAGCACAGACTGTAAACAGTGGAAAGCTAGCCTAGCTCTTTTCAAATTTAACATAACCAAAATCTACTTGCCAGCCCCGCTAAAGCTTGCTGATTTACGTGGAATATATCCTTTGTTTAATTTATACAAAAAATGAAGTTTAAAAACATCACATTTGAATTTTACAAGGAATTATGTGCCAGACTATTTCCTTTCTACTTCTATTTTATATACAGTAGCTTGAAACAGCTACAGTTTGCAGTTTTACTAAGTCACCAAGTAAGCATTGTGCACTAACCCACATTATATAAATAAATGACCTGTGAGTTAACCCTTACACACTTCTCACTGACACCATCTCAGGTTAAATTGCTGTGTGGTATATTACCAGGAATGCATTTCATGAGCTGATATTGATTTCACGTGGCGGCATCTGGGAACAGTTAACCCTGTCATCCTCCCAATCCGTCTGTCTGCTCAGAGTCCCCTTTATTGCTGTGTTGAGACACATTGAGGGTGTCGGACAATTGTTAAAGATGGGCCCTGCACCTTTTAGAAGCTGCCACACTAGTGATCTAAGGATGGGGAGGCAGGGAGAGAGAGAAATACTGCATGGTCTGGACCTGCGTAGTGTGCTATCCATCTGTCTGCGCTCTGTGGATGTGTGTGTGTAGGAGTGTGGGCAATTCCTTTTGCACTTTCTGTTCTTGTTTGTGTCTCCTTCCGTTTCCTTTTTCTGTTTTTCTCTCTTCACTTTTTTAGACAGTCTAAAAGTTCTCAGTGAATATTGCTTAATGAAAAATACAAATAAAACAATTGGGAGCAATAGTGGAAATACTGGAGCTCTTTGAAACTTAGTGGGAGTTACAAGATCTCCAATGTAGCTTGATGAGATTCTACACCCACGCTAGCATCTCTGTGAGCTAAATGTTAAAATCAGCTTGATAAAATGCTTACTGTAGAATGACAGTGCTAACAAGCTGATGTTTAGCAGGTGTCATGTGCACTGGGTGCATCTTCTTAGTTGAGCATGTTAGGATATTAACATGTGCCATATGCTAATTAGCACTAAACACAAAGTATGCCTTTATTCTGAGGGAATATTATTACTATAGTTTGTCTGTCCACAGGTCTTACAAATTAAAGATGTTGACGGTGCTAGATGAGCAGTCTGATGATCTCCAAACTTATTAGAATTTCTTCTCTTGTTATAACTGTAGCATATTTCACGCAATCGGTCAACCTGCCATCCCTAGAGCTGCACTGCTAGTGTGTCTAAAAATCAATACAGAAGTTAATTTGTTCTTTATCACTTAAAAAGTGTTAATCACTTCAGGTCACATTTTAAAAAAATAATAAAGAAATAAAATGAAAACCTTTTCATCAAAAGTCCAAAGACAGAGGATTCCGCAAGCTGCCTAATTTCCCAAACTCTTAATTGACTTGAGATTGTATGTTATGGTATTTCATGCTGCATTCACGTGCCTTGGATGGTCCCATTTGCAGTGTTGGGAAGTCGTTCTTCCGATGTCACGCTGTTCATGAGCTTTAAGTCATAATATGGGGGAAAAAAACATGGACACTACACATATGTGTTGTATTTTATTGCATCAGAGCATTTAAACAACACATTATTGCTTTAATATAATTAATTATTTCTATTTTTAATCTTTAAATTAGTGATTTTGTCCAGGACTTCTTACTGCACCAGTAATATTATATTCTCTTAAGCAACTAACATATTTTCCCTGTTGGAAATCCGTTTTTCCCAATTAGTTTGACAGCACATGAAGGCAGCAATAATGTTTCTTTCTACTGCTTTCTGCCAATTTCTGCCCTGATTTTTTACTATAATAGTTTGCTACTTATTATTGTCATCTTACAATGTCTCAGCCATCATTGTCCAGCCCTTTCTAAACTAAGAAAGAAGTCAATGCTGTAGGCTGAAGCTGTTGATGATGCTTCAGTCCAAGAGTCAAGATGCATCTGTGGTGTTGTTAGCTGCGAGGTGAACTTAACCATGACAACAGCAGACATACAACAGTGAGCAGAATGGCTCCAAAGTACTTTGGTCCTGCCAGTAGGAACATGGCGCCTCCCCCTCCATGGTGTGATCATGGAGAAATGTTGTCAGATTGAACTGGAGTAGAGGCTTTTAGTGTCACAGAGGGACATTAAGTGTACTAATACATGCTTGTTTCTTTGAAGTTTCTTTGAATGTGTGAAAACTGCAACACACATGCAAACAATTGTGTGACCAATTTGATGAATAATATGGTGAAACTACAGTCGCTTACCTGTCACTCACACATGCAGCTCGAGAGTACCGTCGCAAACGGACCCTCCTGATGCGCTGTTTCAATCCGTGTAAGTCCTGCCAGTGTGCAGGGTGTGTGTTTGGCAGATGCAGTGGGTTTGCTGTGCTGTGTGGATACATACTGTTTGAGCTTTTACCGCTGTATTTAACTACAAATGAATGGTCAGTTCCCACTAGGAGACATGTTTTATTGCTGCATTTTTCTGTTCTTTCCAGGCAATAATACATCATGTTGGAAATGTAGTCCTGCAAAGTATAGTTTCATAGCTAATATAACACGAATCCCTTTCCAAGTTGATTTTAACCCAGTTCTCTGCCTGAGTGCGCTATGAGCAGCTTTGTCACACAGCTGCTGTTTATGCAGTCACCAGCTTTTATTGCTCCAGTTTTGGCTTGCAGTCTGACGCACATGTTGTTTGAGTGCAAGAATCAAAGCTTGTTTTTTCACTGTGAATTTTATCAAAGGATGGATGTTAGACCCTGATCTGGTCACTCGTTTGAGTCAACATTAATTTAGTTTTTTGAATGAATTGAAAGAACTACTCACTTAAATGCTTTGATTTGGTTTTGGTTTGAAGTAAAAAAAAAATTTTTTATCTACAAGCACTCTTTAAGTATAACTGTATTTTGTTTGTTTTGTTTTGTGTGTGCAAATGTGTTATTGTGTAAAGGAATGCAAGTCCTAGAGTGGAATGGTGTTCTTCTGACGGGGAAAACCTATGAAGAGGTACAAGGGCTCGTCGGGCTGCCGTGCAACGAAGCAGAAGTGTGTGTCAGACTGTAAGTATAACCTTTGTCACTTTCTATCTCTCTCTCCGTCTTTCTATTTTTAGAAAGCCTAACTCATCCTGCTGTTATTTCTATACCTTTTATTTTCTTCCTCATACTCTAATCATGACTTTGATCCATCATCTTCCTAATCTTTCTTTTTACATTTCCTGCCTTTTCATCTCCCTGATGAAATAATCCACCTTCATATAAATATTTAAAAGGCATGATTGCTATCTCTGTTTGCACTAAGTTTATATCTAATAATTCCTATTTTCTTTATCTTGATCTACTATATAATGTTAAATTTTCCTTTAACCTATTTGATTCTCTTTTGCATTTGAGTTTTAATTTTCAGAAACATATGTCACATCCTAGTCTCATCTTTCAGGGATCTTAACATGCTGGCTGACTCTGACGGTTCGGATCACCTGGATTTTCAAGAGCACGGCAAAGGTGAGCTACAGTATTCCTAGAACTAACACCCCAACATGCGATCGCTGCTTTCCACTTTGCTTTCCCCGCCAATGGCCCTGCCTTCACAGTACTTCCCAATTAACTTTTGTCTTATGCTATTTTGAGACTCTCTTGTCGTATTGCTTTCATCTTCAATTCTCTCTTTTCTCAAGTTCAGCCATGCGTTACTTGTGGCCTACTTCCTTATTTCTGTCTGCATCACACAGGGAACATCAGATTGTTCTCAAAAGAGCTAACACAGTGTAAAGCCTCGATTTCCAACTTCAAGTTGTCTATTTGTGCTTTCTGTCACCTTTCCTGTGGGTGCCTTTTCATAATGATGCTTTTGTGTGTCTGGTGTGACTAAGGGTGTAAGTTTGGGTACACCATTGGGAGGGTTAAGATCTCCACTTTTGAGCAAAATCTAAAGTTTGAGCATGTCAAACACTTCATTTTTTGCATTCTGTTGATTTGTTCTGCCACATTGTGTGCCTTTTTCTGCATGATGTTATGGTGCAAATGTCTTTTTCATGTAAAGGAAATTATAATAGTTTTTTGTGGGGTTGCACTGGCCTGTTTGTTTTATGTAATTGCGCCTATGGGTGGGACCCCTTCCAGGTGACAGACCTCCTAGGTCTCCAGGTGTTGACCCCAAACAGCTGGCGGCTGAGCTGCAGAAGGTGTCCCAGCAGCAAGCTCCCACCTCCACCTCTTCCTCCGGTCTGCCCCCCACAACCTCTGCAACATCCAGCCCCGCTCAGCCAGGGTCACCCTCCGTCAGCAAGAAACGCCACAGCAGCAAGGCCAGTCTGGGGAGGGTTTCTTTGTCACGTTCAGCTTAGAATAGATTTATCTTATCTTTTTTAAGGGTTGATAGTGTTGGTCACCCATCACAGAACATCTCTGAAGTGCAATGTCATGATAGATTGCTGGACAAAATGCTTTCTGCATCTTGTTTTCCCAGTTTGAAATTACAATTTAGGAAACTTTTTGTTTACTCCAAGTTTATTAAACTCTACATTACTCTACAACATTAGGTAGCTCCTCATGTATCATCAATATAACATTTAGCAAAGAAGTGTCAGCATGGAATACAATGTAAGAGTTAACCACTTATCTAAAATGTTATTATTAAAGTGCTGATATTATGCTATTTGGCTTTTTCCCCTTCCTTTATTGTGTTATATATCTTTTTTGTGCACAAAATAGATTTACAAGGGAAAAATGCCCAAAGTCCACCCCAAAGGGACTTACCATCTTCCAGAGAAAACACTGTTCACAAGCTGCACCAAACAGCTCTATTGTAGTCCAGCCTTTATTTCTTTGTTACTTTGTTACACACATTATAATGCCCGCCTAGCTGTTGGCATGGCACTCCCTCATGCTCCGTAACTGACTTGCTAGCTCTGCTGAACTAGCTACTGCACATGTGTGGCTTCCAACAAATATGGAACAGAAGTGCGATGCCTTGCTCTGTAGCTAAAACAGAGAGCTCAACACACAGGATGAAAAGAGGAGCTGCAGCAATGTCAAGTACAACAAATAGATGTTGTAGTGTTTTTTCAAACATAAACCACATATACCTATTCTGGTACAACCTCTAAATATAATTATGAACCTGAAAATGAGCATAATAAGAGCACTTTAAAACAGATGCATCTAGCTTGTTTAGCCTCAAGCACTGTACAAAGCACAGCGCAGTACGTACTGTACTGCATGTGTACTACACCCACCAGTAATCACAAAGTATCCACCTACAGATTTCTGCTAGCAGTATCTAAGCATTTTGCTTTTATTTCTAACAGACTGCAGAGGGAATGAAGACCCAGTCCCACCCCATCTCTGGAGAGATAGAGGTCTGTAAAATAAAAAGGATGACATCTGTAATGTTTAAGTTTAAAAGTTTTTATGTAAGAGTATATAGGTAAGAGTATAATGTCATCACTGTGTCTTTCAGCATTTCCCAAAATCATTACATTTATATAAATACAAAAAAATACAATGTGAATACTGTATTTAATGTCCTTAAAACTACTATTTTGCTGTTTTCATTTGAATCCATTGTAATTCATTTAATGTACTTGTTTTTGCAGCTTCAAATCCACTATGACAAGCAGCTTGGCAACTTGATCGTTCATGTCCTGAAGGCCAGAAACCTTGCCCCACGGGACAACAATGGCTACTCTGACCCATTTGTTAAAGTGTATCTCCTACCAGGGAGAGGGTGAGTCAAAGGCTTGGAACCTGCAAGCACACGTTTAGTAGTTCAGAAGGGGACCAAGGTGAATTAAGGATAAATGATACAAAACGTGAAAAATGCTTTAGCTGTACCAATTTTGTTGATTTAGAGCGATAAGATGTTTAAGATGCTGTTTTTATTGCACTGCCTTTTTTATCAGCCACTTTTAGAGAAGGAATTTGAGAAATATACCTGCTTAGATATCCCCATTGCCATCCAGGCTTCAAAGGCAGCCACTTCTTTAAGCTCAAACCTAATTTCCTTTCATTTTAAAATCGATTTACAATTGATTTTGGCTTACCATGACATCTTTCAATGTGAAGCACATTACCTTTCTTTGGTATCAAGTCCATAACACCTATACACTGCACATCAAGTCCATCAGATGGGTTTTAGAATGTAATTCCAGTAGCGTTATGTGATATAAACTCATCAGCCCCTTATCACTGCTGAATGACAAACATTATGTAAAAGATATGAAGGTGCTTGTGTTCCTGTGTTGATGTTGCCCCCGTTGATGGGAGTTCTACTGTAGGTTTGAGTGCAGTTAGAATCAATAATTCTCATATTTACTTGCAATAGGATCCACACTCTCTCATAAATCCAGGGCTCCCTTTCTCACTGTGATCGCGCTGTATTGTAATTGACTTTCCCGCCTGCTCTGCTGTTTGAGGTCACCCGAGAGAGTGTTTTTTCTTGTGATCGTTTCAGATTATAGCAATAGTGTACGGCTGGGGGCTTTGCAGCCGTCGCTCTCGCGGGCATTGTGTTTGACACGTGCAGATGGAAACACCACTGTGAGTTTAAGCCAGGGTTAGGGTTATGCTAAAGGGACTGGGAGAGTGGCACCCACAAGCCCTGCAGTCGCCCTACTGAAAGGGGTTACGGAAACGTGCACACTTAAGCACATGTGTGCACATACTCGTGTGTATGCTACATGTGTATACTCACTCACAGCTATCAGTACCGACTAGAGTCCAGTCAGAGGTTGCATTACAGATCTTCTGGCAACCATATGGAGCTGATGCAGTGAAACAGGTGCTTATATACTGTAGTTTAATACATATATAGCAACCAGGAAAGAGGGGTAAAAAAGTAGTGATGTTGTAAACGTAACGTACATTTCCATGACAATGTGTATAAAGCTGGAATGAGGCTTCTTCATGCTGCGTGAATGTACACGGGTCTCGTACAGACATGTTTGCTTGTGTGTGTTTTTCCTACCTGTACTGGTTATGACATTTAACAAACCACAATGTAAAGGAAGGTAGAAGATGTCTGGAAATGGAAATCAGTTTCACATTGGAGACAGTGTAAACAAACCACAATAAGAAAAGAATGGGTATCCCACTATAACTTTTTCTAGGAAAGTAGAAACTTCTTCATAATCATGAAGGTTATTTGTTATGATATGAATTATACGGATAGTAAAATGCTTGATGGTAGGGCAGAGATTGTGTTATGCATAATGCATTGTGCATTGTGAAGGGTTGTACCAAAAATGCTTGCTTTACAAGTAAAAAGATATGATTGCCTTGGTCTTTCAGTAGATATTCTTAATTCAAAGCAATGAACAATGCTAAGTTCAATAACACAGAGGACAGAAGAAAAATAGTAAATTCGATTACATTTTGTTTTTACGTAAAAATAAGGATACGATCCCGGTCCTAGTACAAAGTGAGAGACAAAGATTCATAAATGCAATCAGCTGTCCACAGCTGTTTCACGAGCAGCAGATTTTCACTGCGGTTGCCAATGGATGCGTCACATCACCTAAAAGCCCTCTCAACACGAGTCATGAGACACTAAAGCACAAAGTCCCCTGCTCATGCCCCTCTCCCGAACACACACAGAATAAATAACACACCAAACCTAAATCTACAGTGATGTCCCCTTCCCCCACACACACTTACAGTCCATAGACAGGTTTTGACCCCTCACCCTCCCACTGACTATTGTTTCTGTATGTTGTTCTCTATATTTAATGCATGCTGGACCCTCTCAGTCAGGTCATGGTTGTCCAGAATGCCAGGTATGTGACTTGACCACTTTGGTACTTTGGTTCTGTTTGGTTGTCAGTTGGTGAAGGTAACAAAACGTCCAAATTGTTTTCTAACTGATCGGAAGCTTGTTGATTCAAATCAGTTTGTCCTAGTTCCACTAACTCCCTTAAATTGTGCATTTTCCACGGTTCCCATATTCTCATGATGTTCCACTCATTTTTAGGCTTAGAATTGCATTTTGGAGGTTTTAAATCCCTAACTATTAACATCTACCCATCTCCTTAACACACCATTAATAAACCTATATTCCCCTGTGCTGAAAATTCACTTTTCCCAGCTAACTGTTGTGTGTTCTTGGTAGATGGTCTGTTTGTGTTCCTAACCATTGTAATTTGAAATCCTAACATTGAACCTGACACCCTTTAGTTTGTCCCTGTTTTGTGATTAAAATCCTTCAGGAATGTCCTACATCGTGCCCTGACATCATACTGTACCCTTGATGCCCCGCCAAGTTCAATACACACTCCCATTATTTTGCTCCGCTGTCATTATTCATCCCATTATTTTCCAATATACAGTAGACTGTTCTTGTCTTTCCCAAACTAACTCTTTTACAGACATACTCATATCTTACAAACTTAAATAAAACCCTACACTCTGCAAAAAAACATCCACATTAACAAATCATTCATTTCATTTCAGTGAGTTTGCTGTGATGTAAAATGTTTTCTTCTTCACTCAAAACAGGTGAAATAATAAGTCAGATAATGCTATTGTTTCATATACAAATTGACTTTTTCAAGTCAACTTTTTTTTCTTGTTGTTTTTTTGTAATTAATTAATTAATTTATAATTATTTACCTGATTGAGTTATTGGCACCTACAAAATAAATAAGAATTTCATCAGAAGTAAGTCAACCTCTGTTTCTATTCTGACAAAGTTTTACTTGTTTTGGGACAATCAAATTTCATTAGACTAAAAGACTTGATGGACATCAAATTGGATTTTTTTGCAGCAGGCCCTGACATTCTACCCTGTCGTCCATGCACGTAGGCCCATACATTGTTACTGTCCAAACAATGTGCATCACGTTCATGCTTTCCCTTCTACTGTCAAATTGTGCCCGGTGTATTGTGCTTACTGCATTGTGGTCGCCCACTATCCTCTGGTGCTTTAGCGTGTCTGTGATCATGCGTGTCTTGTTGTGATGTGTTCCCCCGCCAGTGCTGAAAACAAGAGGAGATCCAAACATGCAGGCAAGAGTCTCAACCCCGAGTGGAACCAGACTGTCATCTATAAAAACATCCACCTGGAGCAAGTATGTCTTCATGCACACATTTCTCATAGCTGCACACATTCAATTGCACAGACATGGTTCAGTATAATGTATACTTTATTAATCCCACAAGCGGAAATCACAATTTACACTCTGTTGTTATTACACACACATGCTCAGTACCTATACATGCACTAATGGAGAGATGTCAGAGTGAGGGGGCTGCCCATGAAAAGACACCCTGAGCAGTTGGGGGTTCTGTGCCTTGCTCAAGAGCACCTTGACAGTGCCCAGGAAGTTCTGGCACCTCTCCAGCTACCAGTCCACCACCATACTTTGGTCTGTATGTGGACTTGAACCAGAAACCCTTCGGTTCCCAACCAAACCCCCTACGGATAGAGCTACTGCCACCCTAGTAGTACGCTTCCTATAATTTTAAAAGTCACAAACAAGAACTCATAATGTGCCAACTTCCATATTAAGATGATGATATTGTCTTTTCTCTGCTGGCATGGTGACTAGCATTGTGGCCATTGGTTTTAATAGAGCATATGGATATGCCATTGGGATTTAATTATATCACTTTAGATCCCATTTTAGATTCACTGGACCCATATCAATCACAGCAAATCTGTGTTCTGTTGTCTGTTTTTTTAGGCAGCTGAACGTCTGCTCCGTCGTTAAGCTCAGATCATGTGCTTTTTTGTTTGTTTATTTTGCCATTTTCTTATGCACACAGCTAAGATCGTTACTCACTAAAAAGATGCATTTACTTTATATCTGTGCGTGTGTACCAGCTGAGGAAGAAGACCCTGGAGGTGAGCGTGTGGGACTACGACAAGTGCTCCTCTAATGATTTCTTAGGAGAGGTAAACCTTTTTGACATTCACTTTAGTGGTGTACCACCAATGTATGTTTCTGAATATGCCTAATACACTGCTGTGTTTGTTCACAGGTCCTTATTGACCTGTCCAACACAGCCGGGCTGGACAACGTCCCTCGGTGGCTTCTCCTGAAGGAGCAGAGCGAGGGGGACCACCATCGGCGCTCTCACTCAGGCCAGGGCCGGCACACTTCCTCTAAACCCTCCTCACAGCACTCCTCCCCTAAAACCACTGGCTCCGCACACGACAATCAGGATTCCCCAAAATCATCTGTCATCAAGAGCCGAAGCCACGGGATCTTTCCAGATCCGGCCAAGGGTAGGACATGATGAAATTGCCTTACTTGCTTGACTTTATCACCGTCACCCCCTTACAGCCGTCTGCACTCTGCTGCTTTTGCTATTTCGCTTTCCCTCTTCTCTTCTTGTACTCGTGTATTTGTGTCTTTCTTTCTTTTTCACACTTTTCTTACTCTTTGCTCTCTTCCTTTCATTGCTTCTCTCATCTTTTTCGCCCCACTATCTCTGTGTCTACCTCTGTTTCTCTCTCACAATCTTTTCTTTCTACCAGCACCTTACATGCCCAATTTTGCACACCCATCATAGCTTCAGCTTCATGCTTTTTGCTTTCTCATGGTCTGTTTTCTTGGTTGCCAAGATGCCAACCAGCCCAGAGGCTTAGCCTTAGCTACCCTCTATCTTTCTTCTAACACAGAAGGCAACATGACTGTGGAAGGCTTTGAATGCTCCCCAAATTTAGAAAAATAACCATCAAATTTAATGAGGATGCTTGAAGATCATAGACTTAAATGAGGCAGTTACCATGTTGGCTAAATTAACTTTCTCACCAGCCAGCTTTTTATTCACAAGTGGTACACAAAAGGTAACAGCCTCTAAGTTCACTAAAGTAGAAAATAGCTTTTTTGGTAATTTGGTGAATTTGGTTGTTTTAGACACGCAGGTGCCTACTATCGAGAAATCTCACAGTAGTCCTGGCACATCGAAGCCTTCCCCGTCCGAGGGCCAGAGCCAAAGCCAAAGCCACAGCCACGGACACAGCCAACACTCTCGCTCGCACGGCGCTTCACGCTCCAGCAAAAGTGCCGCACGGCAACACCATCAGGACAGCGGCACAGGAAGCGGTGGAGGCGCTGCCATAGCAACGGGCGATGCCCCGCAGCAGTCACAGCAGCAGCCGCCTCAACGCCTCCAACCAAGTAAACCAAGACGCAAATAAAGCCTACGCAGCATGGCCTCCTCGCACTCATCTGTTCTACCTTCTGTACCTTCTTCCGTTGGTTTCCTTTTCTAGTATTGGTTTCCCTCTTTCCCTTTCCACCCTCTGGTCCTCTCCCCCGTTGTATTCACAGTGTTTCAACCTCTCACCGCTTCTCTTCTGTATGTAGCTCACCTGTACTGTAGCACACTTTGTCTTTGACCTTCCTAAGTTTGACTCATTTTCAATGAAGCCAAAGAGGCATAATGGTTGCGTATTGAAAGCCAGTTCTAACTACTTAAAATGACCATTTAAAAAAAGTAAAGAAGCTATAGGCTAAATCGTATTCTCTAATGATACTCCAAAATGAAATTAAACAGAAAAAATCACGTTTACCTTGGTTTTGCTGTTTTGAATATAATTTAAATACAAGCATATTTTACTAAGGAAGAAGAAGAACGTCAAATCTGAAAGAGAGATATTGAAATTGCACAACATGTTCTGAAGAAACAAATCGGCAAATCTGTCAATTACTGTCAGAGCACAGTGACATCTCCAGCTCTATCACATGACGACACTAGCAAATAAGAAACATTGGTTCAGTAAATGGAGCAGAGTTTGCTAGGATGATGTTTTTGCTACCATGAAAGGTTTCTGTCGCCAGCTAGCCGTTAAATATTTTTTAATTATTGATCCAAGCAGGAAAACAGAAGAAAGTTGCAATACCACCCCCTCCCCCAAAATATCATCAACCTCTTTTAGTAGTTTTCATTTTTGAGTTCTTTTTGTATTTCCTTTTCTTTGACAATCGATGACCAGCTTTTCCGAAGCTCGTCCACTGAGATGGCTGTGCATGTGGTCCGCCAACCCCCTTTTTCATTTGAACAACTATCGGACTCACAATGCACCCCAGTAGATGCTGCACACCCCCGCCTCCTAGTGACATGCAGGAGGGGCGAATGTGCACTGCACACTGTGGCTGCTTGTGATTGACAGTGAAGCTGGTTGCCTTGGTGAAGATAAACCACTCTCTGAATCTCCATCTCGCTCCTCCCTCCTACCATCTTAAACTTCGACCCCATGACCTTTGTTTCCTGCCGTTGACCCCCTGACACCTGACCTACGCCTGCGAAAACAAACACATCCAGGCCAAAGAGGCCGCCTCTCACTGAGGCACCAGAGACACAGCGTAGTGGGCGTGCTCACCATTCAGAGAGCCCAGTCTGATTGGCTACCTGCCCTGCCATCGGTTGTGTCGGCCAAAGGGAGCAGAGCAGACGGCAGACACCTGACCCTCAGGAAAGCCGTGTCAGAAGAGAGGCCACAGAGGACCGGAGGTGAGAGTTTGCCCAAGAGTCTCCTCTCTGTCGTGTGACTGAAGCACAGATGGAGCAAGGAAAGAAAGAGAGAGAGTGAAAGAAAGAGATGATGTGATGCTACTAACGCACACCTGCACAAAGAGAGAGGGGAGTCTTACAAGCTAACTAGAGAGCCAGGAAAGGAGAGACAGAGAGAAAGTTGCACTCAGCCACATCACCAGAGATTCATGCAGCGAGACACGCTTTCTTACCGGCCACTAACACGGTTCACTAATACCAGGAAATGAATGTCTTAAATTGCTGTGTGATTCACTGAGCGTTAACACTGTGCCACTGATACATCTGCTGCACGACTCTCCAATTGCTTCATTGAACTGGTATTAGTGAGCTTTAGCAATCCATCAACGACGTGTTAAGTGGCCTAAAGAATAAACGTGTCGGCATGGATTCTGTTCTGCACCACATCCACGCATCTCACATCATTCATACTCACACTGCCTGATCCGTGTTTGAGAATACAATGTTGACATTTAAACATTTATGTCATAAAGAATAACATCTAAAATATATTGCACGTAAACAGGTTGTGTTAAAACATTTATTTAAAAAAAGAACATTCAAAAACATAATTTAAACTTATACTGTTTTCATGGAAATTTATTTTTACACTAAAGAAATGCTGAGATTGAGATAATAGGTAATTATTAATAGTTCATATAGATGACTAACAATGTCAGTAGGGTGTACGTGCCTCTTGTTTGGTCTACTTTTGCATAAACATTTATGTGTGATGTTTCTCTGGATGTATTTGTCTGTTTCATGTTAAAGCTTTATATGTGAGTTTTACTGTCTTGTCTTTGTCTGGGAGAAAGATTCTAAGTACACTGTTTGTCCATAAGCTTCTTGCTGATCCACAGTGTTTATGTGCTATTCATTACAACCCAGTCTTTTGTGCTATAAATAAAACTTCCCTTTTGACTGCCAAACTAAAAAAAAAAGTTTTAAGTTGATTATGATGGATTTTAGTTGCTGCAGATATTAACTAATGCTTCTTGGCCCTAGTTTTTACAATCTTGGATCCGGCAGAGGTGCAATTTTTCTTCCTGTGTCTTTGTCGTGATGGGTGTGGTTGTATCTCTGCACAGCTCGGTCGAGCTACAGATCTAGTGATGCCCCAGTCACAGCAGCCTCATTGGACAGCGGCCTGAGTGGGAGCGCCTACAGCCTATTGGACGAAGTAGGAGAGACAAACGAGGTGGACAGTGCCATCTTCCAAGTGCCCCGACTGTGAGTCAGCTTATTCAGTACTTTTATCTTAAAAAGCCTCAGTTCTACCTTTTGGATGTGCAATAAATATATGCTTACCTACTACTTTGACTACGCCGTGATACCTGTCCAGAAGAAATACAGAACAATACATCATACTAATTTTCCCCCACTCTCTTTAGTGGAAAGATCCCAAACGGCACAGACGTGATGAAACCATCAATGGGACACGGTGACACTGAAGGTTAGAGATACATTACATGTATGTGTATGTATACATTCATACTTGTTTGTCTTGATGCCTCGAAGTATTAAAAACCCTCACAATAATACTATACATGTTTTTTTTTTTGTATTTTACATTTTATAGCTGAACAGGGCATTGTGATTTGATTGTATAAATTTGAAAAGTCTAACTAAGAAATCTCAACTTGTACCACTATCCGGTACAGTGTTTACATTCGGATATCCAGCCTCACTAAATAGGAAATGTAGTAAAATTTAATTTACTAATTAATTGATAGAATGTTAACTGTTGGTTTTTTCCGCCCTATTCTCTTTCTTTGTTTATTGTAACATGTTTTCTTGCATTTTGTATTTTGTCTTAACTGTTTCCATTGCAAGTATTTACATATACATATACATTAGACCTATTAACTAATGAATATAGAACACATTTGTTCTAATCCACGTGGCATCGTCATCTCTATATCATCTTCTCCATGTTCCCTCAGTCTTTCTGTGTCACCCTCTCCTAGGCATAAACACATATTAAAACACACACACACACACACACACACACACACACACACACACACACACACACACA
>NC_048429.1:7008067-7028902 GCF_013103735.1 Etheostoma cragini | reverse complement strand
GTGTGTGTGTGTGTGTGTGTGTGTGTGTGTGTGTGTGTGTGTGTGTGTGTGTGTGTGTGTGTATTCAGGTAAGTCCCAGGTAATGGGGGAGATAAAGATTGCTCTGAAGAAAGAGAGTAAGACGGAGGGTGAGCAACTGGTCCTTGAGATTCTTCAATGTCGCAACATCACCTACAAGTTCAAGACCCCAGACCACCTGCCTGGTAACATAAAACAACTTCCCATTTATGCTTACATACACACTAAAAAATAACTTTTAGGAAGTCACTAAAAAATAATTTTGGGTCTTATCATGCAGGACTTACTTTACATACCCTCTAGTTTGTTATTTTCACTTATGTTCACCACTTATGTCAAGACTTTTCAAAGTCTCTTCACGGCATTCAAAGACAATTATATGTGATATATCTATTATTTTCATCATTTTAATATTTGACAGCTGGGAGGCCCACACAGCCCACACTGTTTAGAAAGACAGCGACTGACATCCCAGGTTGTCTAAATGCAGAACCACAGGTGTTGTGATAGTGTTTTCCAGCCAATTTTCCCTTGGAAAGCAGCATTAGACATTTACTTAACCATTTCTGCAATACACTGTATATGTGCACTTATACATAATATTGTAAAATATAATAATACTATAACTATTTCCAAGCCATGCCCAGATGGACACATTTAGTCAACACCCAGAATAAAAGATTACTGTTATTACTGTATACTGTAACTGTCTTGTAGTTTAGAAAATGAGCATCCCCCTTAGTCACAGGGTGTACTGTGTTATTTAAACAGTGTTATCTACAGTATATATATAATATTATTTAAATTACATGTGAACCCTGACTTTGTGAACACTGGACAGAATCACAAAATCAGACTTCTTGTAATCTTTACAACCTTATACCCAAGCTGCCTGCCACTTGTTTGATTGGCATTTCCTTCCAGATTGGGTCGGCAAACAATAGTTTGTCTATATTGAAAGCATGTAGAAAGCACAGTAAATGTAGCATTAAACCTTTATTGTTGGCTATGTGCATCTGTGACTATTTCTAAAGACATTCTTTTTTTCTGGCTTCACTAGTGTTACCCTCCATGGGTACAAGGGAGATGGACATAAGTGCCTGGGTGTAGGTTGTGTGTTTAAATAATTCAATATAGAAAGGGTTTTATTTGGAATTATGTGCTTTTATTTTGTGAATAATCACTACAAAAAAAACTTTACTAGCAAAAATATCCACACAGATTTGACATTGTGTTGAATTTATGCACAGAAAACAACATGTAATGTAAAGTATAACTTGTATAAAATGTCAAAATCACATTCATTCAGTAGGATGTCAACTTGACATTGGTGTGTATTTGCGTACGTGCGTGCGTGTGTGTGTCTGTTGGTCCACAGATCTCTATGTGAAGCTCTATGTGGTGAACATCGCCACCCAGAAAAGGATCATCAAGAAGAAGACCAGAGTGTGTCGTCATGACCGGGAGCCATCTTTTAACGAAACTTTCCGCTTCTGTATGAACCCCGCTGGACACTCTCTGCAGGTAATCTGTGACACAAGCACAAGATGAGAGCTAAATATTTTAAGAATATATACATTCTGTAATTATTCATACACTAACAGCCAAAGAAACGTCTAATATTTAAATATGATTATTCACTTTATTTCCAGGAGTTAGATTAGGAGTTTTGATACCACTCTTGTGTACGTCTGCTGAATATGAAGACAAATGATTAAGGAGACGGTTAAGTTATTTAAGTTAACGGGGAAACAGCTAGCTTAAAACGTAGATTCCTGTATACTCAAATCTCTTGATAAACCTGGTTGATTCCTTTAATTCCACAATAATGACCTACTTCTTTCTGTTCTTTCCACACCAGCTGTTCCTGGTGTCAAATGGAGGCAAGTTTGTAAAGAAGACCCTGATAGGGGAGGCCTATGTGTGGCTGGACAAAGTGGACCTACGCAAGCGAGTGGTGAGCTGGCACAAGCTTCTCACCAGCACCGCCCAGATCCACTCATAGAGGAGACTCAATCTAAAAAACAAAAAGAAGCAGAGAAGAACAGGTTTCTGTCATCTGGGAACACTTAGGTTCAACACCTGTAACACTGATCCACTCTCGTTGGGTAGGTGAGAGGGTGGATTGGGGCAGGGAGGGGGCAAAACATGTATTACTTTAATCTTTCTTTCAGGGCTCAGAGTTTTTAAAGATGCGTATGTTCGTCCTGATGATGATTTCTGTCATGCAGGAAGTTAGGAGGAAGTAGTTGTGCATTTACAGGAAATGAACACAAGTTTACAGGACGCACAGTGTACAGTTAGTGTGGCCAGGGCTGAGGAGAACACAGGTGCTGAGTTCAGAGGTCAAGCACGGAATCAACCAGGTATTACACACTTTAATTCACAACACACACACACACACACACACACACACACACACACAATTATTAACTAATTTGCACACTCATTCACGCAGAAGAGACAATTTAATTCTACAGGGAATGGACATACTTGTGGATTCTAATTTATTTATTTAGATATTTTATCCATGAAAGATTTTCCTCATTGCTTTATTATGAGCGCAGAGTTTTATTGATTTACAAAGCATTTTGGGAATTAAATATTACAGACTCCGCTACGGAGACCTCGTATTTATTTTTGTATTATAATATTAGGGTCGAGTTCTATCATTCGTCTTCTCCTCAATTATTTAAGTACTTACAAACAGGAAACATAGTATATTTTATAACACACTACCTAGCATTCCATTTTGAAAAAAACAAAATCTCAGCAAGCATGAATTTATTAACAAAAACATCCCCTTGTTCACTATGGACCCCATTGTTTCTCTCCTTAATTGTAAACTCAGTTCTATGAAATGACAATTATTGTTCGATAATGATCAATAATGATCTATATATATCAAATTGGACACTATATATTGTGAGCATGAGTCCATCTATTTGGTGTGCAGTGGCACATGTTCTGCACAAAAGAAAATGACCTCTAAGGTTCAATATGTAAATAGTGAAGTGTCATAGCTGGAAAGTAATAATAACATCTATAGATAAATATATAGATATCTTTATCATTGACAATCGAGTCTTGATGATTGTGACTTAGAGGTTTTATTTACCCATGAGGCCCCTTAGAATTTGAGACCTTTACCGTGTGAGATTTAAGTTTTTTTTTGTGAGCTCCAGGTACATTACGAGTTGTACATCAGTCCTGCTTTTGTTCGTAGGAGCAGTCACCTCAACAATGCACGCTTTTGTGGTATTTTGCACTTTTTTTCTGCTTAGAATGTATAAACTGACATCATCATCCTGCAGAAAAATGAGATAGCCAGGGATTTTGTCTTTTCAGGGGGAGGAAGTAGAGAGGTAAAGTAAAGCTATGACAAAAGCAGGAGATATTATAGCGAACAAAAGACAAATGTGCCAGAAACCATCCATGAAAAGCACTATCACCATTCTAAGATACAACAATGCTATTCCAGAAGCATGTTGATGTTTCTCTATGTGTTTATATTACCACTCAATGTTGTGTCTTTAAAAGTTAACTCTGTCCATTATGTCTTGAAAAAGGTCATTGTGTGTACTTGTACAGGGGTCAAGAGGTAGGACAGCTGGTTCATTCAGCCTTTTTAGTCCAATGTAGCAGTGAAAGTTAATATCTCAGCGGGTTCTATTCAACATCTACTGTCAAAAAGTGGTAACTGCATCTTGATTTGCCAGAAATTTGAGCGGAGAGAAAACATTTGTATTGATTTTTCTTTTGGACTGTTGTGTTTTAATGTCATCCATGAAAGGATTATTGCATCAATATGATTTAGTTTAGTTTAACATTGTATTTTGTATTACTATATGAATCTTTATTTATTGCCTGTGAGACTACGTCATATGTTGTATTATATTTGTTTTACAGGACATATCAGGTGTACATAAAAATAAGTTGAGGTATTTTGTTTTTCTACACAATGTAGTGCTTGTTTACAAGGTTAAGAGGGCCTAAAACTCAGAGAACCCACTTTCACTAACACACTCTCACACACGGAAATTAACATGCATGGATCCTAAATTTCACATAGTTCACGATAAGAAGAAAAAAACATTTCTATTCAATTGATTCACATATTTTTATGCATTCCTGCAGTGAATATTTACATTTTCCAGTATGTGTATGAGAAATCACTAAAAAAGAAAACATTTTAATCAATGGACTTTATTCTTGAAATGAGTCGTTTCATGGTCAGTGTGTGTTTTTGTTTTTTTTGTATTTTTATACCCATGTGCTTGTGTGTAGCATCTTCATGCCAAGTCCATGCATGCCATTGGCTCTAATGCATATCTCTTCTTTTAAGTGTTGTCTGTCTAAAAATATTTACTTTAAAATCTCTCGTAACACACAAAGAATTACACGGTCTCACACACACACCACACACACACACACACACACACACACACACACACACACACACACGTTTTCTCTCTATCCTTGTAAATACATAGCTTTTTATACTGGGGTTTGGGGAGCAATAGGTCTTTTAGCAGATAAAAAGGGTGTGTGATCATAGAAGTAAAAGGAAAGTTGTTTTTCTCTTGATCAATGTACAGTGGATGGACTGAGAAACAACCTTATGTCTGTCTATAGGGACCCAGATTTACTCAACCCTTTACACCAAACACTTAAGGTTTACCAGAGTCTATCTGCACAGAAGTCTAGCTTAACAACTCAAGCAGTTGCAGGATAATTTAAATGTGCTCACACTGGATGTTGCATGTTTTGTTGGAGGTTCATACTATTTTTGTGTCCAGATATTGTTAAAGAAAAAAATCGGAATGAGGTAGAGAAAGATATAGAAGAAAAATAGACTTATAGAGGGTGAAATATGAAGAAAACCTATTAAAGTTATTGATGATGTATGCGGACTGTACAAAGATTATGCTTGTAAAACCTGTATGGTTTTTCACTTGTAAGTAAACAGAAAAAAAATCTACTGTCATGGTTTTGTGATTGTACACAGGAGGTATTGATAAATTATGCAAATTGTGCTGTAAAAATGGCTGTTGCCCCATGTCTAAATATTAAATATCGGTACAAACGGAATGTTGTGTGTTACATTATTTATCACAACACAGTTTTATTTTGGGTTATCTTTACTTTTTTCATAGGAGGTTGGATGTAATGTCAGTGATGTGAAATAACAAAATATAACCACAAGATGGTGCCATGTGCTTTCATTTTTAGAAAGAATTACTAGTCAAATGTATAAGACCTACAAAGCTGTGGTACACTTCTTCTGAAGACTGTGAGGGGGAGTTTTTGATTGACAGCTGCCCCCTCTCCAGCAGCATTTCTCCATCCAACTTCATGCTCACATATCCATGGTGCATTTGCAAAGGCAGACCAATATGTTTCCACTAATGTGTAATTTCCATTAGATAAAACATGGTTGTATTTCCTCCCGCTCTTTTTGTGTTTTAAATGCTTTCAGGTATTTTATATTCTTTTTTTATAGCAGGGAAAAGCACATGTTATTAATAACATCAACGATGGCTCTGGTTCAATTCAACTGTGCCAGAATGAGACATGAGAGTTAGATAAAGTGATACACAGAATTCGGCCAGCATTGATTTTTATTTGTTTTCTTAGAGACCACTGATGGGTGGTCTTCCCTCTTCCTTGTCCTCTTCTTTCCTTGAGCAAGGTTAGGACAACAGTGACATTGTTCTCCAATGCTTGTTTCCAAAGGCATAAGACCCTATACTTTTTTTACTCACTCTGTAAAATTGATATATGTCCTCTTTGTTGTTCTGGAAAGTCATAGAAACATTTAGCCAGAGAACATACAGTATCTGCCTCATTGTGTGTACTTTTTTAGGGGTCTTATAAATCATGAGTGGCATTGGTCCCCTATGTCCTAACATGGCAGTGTTGATTTGTGTACTGTGAGTTATTTGGAACGGATATTTTAAAGCCATTTTAAAAGACAGTGGTGGTCACGGTCACATCATAGCCACGTCCTTAAACTCCCCCCAGCTTTATCACAGATTTTAATATCAACAACACCATATTTTTAGAAGTGGGTCACTTTCTCATAGACTTCTACAGAAACAGACCCCCATTAGCAACCGCACGTGTCCCCCCTGCTGGAATTCAGATAGAGTGCAGGTTTAAGGTAGCCTGACGTCGTCATGCTCAGATTGTAGTCAGAATATAAACTTCCCGAGCTCGAATGTTGTGGCATCCGGGTCATAGACAGTTAAAGAAATTGACCAAAAGATCCTGTTGTTCTGGACAGAGACCAGTGAAGAAAACTAGAAGCACTTTTCAGGTGATGGCTGAGTCCAATTGAGCTTGACAACGTAGATGTGACGTGGCCAACCTGTCTGGTAGCTGTGCCAAGAGAAATTCCCAATCAGCTGAGAAAGAGAGTGTAGGTATATTTTATGAGATAACATGGGCACAAGCTAACTATTGCTAACTAAAATGCTAGTTAACATGAGTAATTAAACCTACACCGCTAATGTAAGTCCAAACTGTCTGCGAGCTTTTGCTAACAGTACCGTGATTTGTGGACTATGCAGCAGCAAGTCGCTTGGTTATGACACAATCATTAGCCTACTTTTACAAAAACGTCTGCTACGGAGCCATAATGTGAGCTACAAGGTAATGGAGCCTTTTGTACATGTTTGTGTTTCTTTAGAAGTAAACAATAGACAAATAGAGTCTTTAAACGCTTCAGATATAAAGTTATTCACTGTCAACTTGACGTCAAAATGAATGGCAGTCAATAGGATGCTAACGTGGGGTGATGGCTTCGTAGCATTAAAATGGCGCTGTGGGAGCTCCACAGAGGAGAGGCTTGATCCAGGCAAGGTTTGTGCTTTTCAATGCTTTGGCCATTAATATACAGTCTATGCTTCCGCATTTCGTGTTTTTAAGCAAATAGGGACAATGTTGTTGATTGTCATATTCTTTAGCTAATGAAATTTTGAGTTTGTCCTGTTGTCCTCTTAAAGGCCAGAGCCATACCTTCTAGCTGGCCTGACCTATGTCGACATTTTTCGGACCAGTTCACATACGGTGGCCGAGAAGATACTCTAGCTAGCGTCACAGAACTGTAGCAGTGGTCTCGCTTTGCCAGATCTTCCTTTGGTTTAGATTTTAAATGTAAAGTTCATGAAACAAAGGTGAATGTACTTTTTCTTCACATGATCAGCAGCTTTCTGCATTTCAGTAAAAAAATGTTACTATACATTACTGCTTGCTTTAGATAGTTGTTGCTGGTGTTAAAGATTTTAGCAGTGTCTGTGTGTGTGTGTGTGTGTGTGTGTGTGTGTGTGTGTGTGTGTGTGTGTGTGTGTGTGTGTGTGTGTGTGTGTGTGTGTGTGTGGAGCTCCATAGACTGTTAATATTTAGTAATAGTCAATGGGTGAGCCCCAGCAGCTAGGCTGGAATTTGTGGGGAAGCCTGTTTGCTGATTGTGTTTGGGGGTCAATAGAGATAATGAGACAAGGAAATTTGTGTGAGGTGGACCTGGTCACCACAGACCCAAATCTTCTCAGCTGTTGATACTGTCATATGCTACTGTTGCTTCATGTGGCTCATTTTCTTTGGCACATTGTCTGGGTCCCTTCTTATGTCATACGAAGATAGTACAATGTGTAGACAAGGGATGACTGATTAACATTAATTTAATACCTGTTGATACTACAACAATGCAAACCCTACAGTTGTGCACATGTGTATTGAAACTCTTTAGGCGTTAAATCACTTTATTCCACACAATAACGTCATAGTGTCATGGTGAAGATATTCAAAGGTGGAATGACTGCTGTAGGAGAGTGCTGAAAGCCCAGGTTTAAATACACAGCCCGCCACAGTTCTAACAGAAATTAGTCATTCTAAGAGAATTCAAGCTCACAGACAAGCCAAGTAGCAGTGAACAGCTGAGTACTGTCCTCTGCTCAAATCTCTTAAGAGTCAGCCTTTATTTTGAGAACCAGATTCCATTGGATAAAGAAGGCTTTGAAAGATCACCCCAGTAGTCGTGGTGTGCTGGTTTGCAATGTGTTTAGGGATTTATCAGAGCTCAAGCTGTGGCCAGCTTATGATTGTGTGAAGTCAGAAAGACTTGAAGAATGTGCCTGGAACCAGAGTGCAACAGCAGTTGATGAAAAACAATGACGCTGATGAAAAGGAATTAATTGTTACTTTGAGTTGCAGCCAAGAGCTTAAACGACTGGACATGTGTTGGTAAATTCTTGGGTTTGGCATGTTAAATTAAGTATTTTTGAATTGTTGTGACTGATGAACTGCTTAAACTACTCAAAATATGCTCTTTAATTTGTACACATGTTACCAGAAACATGTTTAGATTTACACACAACATTCTGGTACTGCACTTTAGAGCGTTTATTATTTAACATTTAACATATTCAACTTAACAATTTTGGGTTTCTGATTAATTTGCTCATTTCCCTTTCATTCCTTCTGTGCTACTCTGTTGTCATCATAATGTACATCACATTTCAGAAGTATAAACCCACTGTGCGTTTTAAATACTAATATCCTGTATCATTTCAAAATGTTTCACATTTTGTGCAGACACATTTGTAAGCATATTTGTATATTCTACATACTTATACAGTCTTTATGCGCAGTTGGCTGGGTTTAAAGTTTGGGCTGAAATATGAGTGCCAGCAGTTATATAATTGTTCCTGCAGGGGGGGGTAAGGAACCCATTTTGCCAAGTCTCCCAATGGTCTCACTCTGAGATGATTTCTTTTGGACCTTTGACTTGATGTATTCCTCCTCTGTCAAAAACATAAGGTCAGAGTTATAAATACATTGAATGTTGCTCTTTATTAACAGAGGCAGACTGAGAGAACTTATTGAGATGTGTGTGTGTCGGTATGTCTGTGTGTGTGTGTGTGTGTGTTGGGAGGTGACTCCGCAGCTGCAACTACAAACCACCTGCTTCTCTTTGATGAGTCTGTTACAAAAAGAACACACACCATCTCACCACCAAAGCCTTTATTAATCCTATAATCGGTCAAAAGATGCTGCTTAGATGTACAGTACTGAGATTTAATAGTGAAATGACAAGAGATGAAATCAAATATTTTCCTCGTGTAAATCCATGCTTTCTAAATTTTGCTTTAACTCGATAATGTCACAGTACAGAGAAGCCATCAATGGCAGCAAAGAAAATGACAAAGCCACATTTTACTATATTTGCGTTTATGTAACCACTGTTGCAAAGATCATCGGTGTGTATCTGTGCCTTTTGAAAAAGCTCCTGGAGTAGAACATGGATCCACTTTCACCATTTTATAATAGAGTCATGTAGTTGAGTTCTTTTGGGCGATTCACTTTGCTATTCCATGGTGTCCAAAGACCCTAATCTGTTGTGAGGCGTTATGATGACTAAAGTTGGGAATCTTAATCATGGTCGATGATCTAGTGTAATTATAATCCTCGCATGGACACCTGTTGCAGACCTCATAAATAGCTGTGATAGCTGTAGGGCTCAGTAAGCAGCAGTGAGTCTCAACTGTATTTTTAAATAGAAAAAAACAAACTTTAAAAAATAGAAGAGCGCTGAGGCATTGCCACAAGCTGTATTCACATGTATTTGACATCTGGCTGTATTGAGATATTCACAGAGTCCCATTGCATTAGGTTGAAGAGACTGAATTATACATAAATTACATTTGAAACATGTTTGGAAAAAGTCTTTAACAGAATACTTTTGGGAAATAGGCTTATTTGCATTCTTGCTAAACGTCAGATAGAACTATGAATACCAGTCTGATATGAAGCTACAAGCAGCAGTCTTTGTTTGCTTAGCTAAGCGTCAAGACTAACTATTTCCCACTGTTTCCAGCCTTTGTCCCGAGTTATGCTAAGCTAAGCCAGCTGACTGTTGGCTGAAGCTTTATAATTAGCAGGCAGATATGAGAGTTACCAAACAACCAAAGTGTATTATTTTGTGTCTATGAACTAGTGTAAATTAAAAAATGATGGTATTCATTTGATAATGTCACGGTTTTACCTTCACCCCTCTCTTAATAGTGTACAGTGATATAACATCCACCATACCTGCAGTACACACCTTTATACGTCCTGTATTATTTCTTTTCAGAAGTGTTTGTAAGAGGATGGTGTTGTAAAACATGGCTTGGTTGCCGTTTCACGTGCTTCTTGCTGAATACGTTCAAAATTTGATCAAAGGTTGCAAGCCTCCCCCTGCCGGATCCTGCTCTGTTGTCTACATCATACCCGTTCTGTCTCCCCCCCGTTTTATGTTCCCTGTGTTGTCTTTCATATTTAACCTCTCCGTCCCTCTTCTCAGTAACTGCCCCTCCTGTTCGCTCCCTATCTCTTTCTGATGGACCTCTTAGATCCTTTGCTTCTGAAGATGTGTTTGTTCCCCTCTTCAGCCTTCAAAGATGTTGCCTGCGTCAGACAGACGCCTGGAAACGTCCTGCGTCAGTGATTCACTGAGCAGTGAGGCTGATCAAACCGACAGAGATTTGGCGAGGCCACATCAGGCGGCGTTGCCCAATGCATCAGCTTATCCAAAGTCAGACAAGGTTTACACACTCAGTGACCATGCCTGGAGTTTCAAAGAGCAGTCGTCAACATTCTATTGAGACGTTGTTTTGAAAAATGTATTCTTTTGAGGCTTTATTTCTTGTTGCAAGGGGATTTCGACCGATAATAATTGTGACCAAACAGATACAGTGAAAATGAATGTGCGATTACGTTTTTATCCATGTTAGCAGCATGGTTACCTCACACAGCATCTGTATTCTCACAAGATCACATGAAAATCCATCTTGTCAGGGTTAAATGAATGCGTTCTGTCTGAACTATCAGCCTACTGAACCAATCAGCCTCCGGGAAGGAGCTACTTGCAGCTATGGGCGTGGTTTACGTGTGCGTGACGGACGTGACTGGTCGTTAATAATGGCGAATGTGAAACACACTTTCCAATGACGTCTCAGATGGTTCTGCGTAACAGATTATCTGGGTCATCGGGTTGGTGGCATGGCTCTATGGATGGCAATGTCTGTTTGTCTTATAGTCGGTCCATCGCTTCAGTCCAGTCTTAGAACATCTCTGACTATTTGATGGATTGCCACAAGGTTTTCTACAGATATTCATTGTTCCCAGACAATGAATCCTACTGACTGTGGTGATCCCTCGACCTTTTCTCAGCACGTCAAATCTTTCCCGAGTCTTGTCACACATCTCAAGATTTACCTGACAGATCGGTACAGATATGCTGTATATGGTTCCCAGATGATGAATGCCAATGGCTTTGGTGATCCCCTGATTTTTCTTTTAATGCCACCAAGAGGTTGAAATTTGTGATTTTAAGTGGAATCTGTCACCAACTATTGGATTTGTTGCCATGAAATTTGGTTAGGACATACATATTCTGTTTAGTATGACTTGTTATTGTGTGACTTTTTATCTACCATAATTATCAAGTCAAGATTTCAGTTTGTCCAATACTTTGCTTTAATACCAAATACTTGCAAAACTGATGACACTCACATCTCAACTATACTTTGTGTTTATTGTTAATCAGCAAATGTTAGCATGCTAACACACTTCCACAACTTAGATTGTGGACATGGTAAATATTATACCTGCTAAACATCAGAATGTTGGCATTGTCATTGTTAGTACATCAACATGCTAACAAAGAAATCCCAGATACTCTGGTCTTATACAGGAAACTGATGTTGTAGATTATTTCTCCTCTCCAGTGATAAACTACATGTACCAAACCATTTGATATCCTAATACACTTACATGACATGTTAGATAACAGGAGAGTAGAAACCATCTAGACTTTGATTTAATAACCAGAGCCTTTTTTCCTGTTGGGCTAAATTAGTTCTGTTGCTCCAAAATGTACGACGATACACAGACGTGGATGTGCTGTCAATAACCAATGACTAATGTTAGTGTCTTGATATCAGATGAAGCCATAGTTCCGGAAAGATAAATGTGAATTACAGACCCAGGACATGGCAAAAGAAAAAAGCTGTAAATCATAAAGGTTGGGCAGAGTAGATACATTTGCGACAGAAAGTACATTTGATAACATAGCCTAAATAGTAGGATAAAAGATTCATCAGATCTACCTGTTAGATAGGCCTATATCACAGTTTACTGCTGTACATGTTGCTAATGTAAAGGCCATATATTTTGTTTATTATTATTATTTGTATATTGAGAATTAAAGTATCTTTTAAATGACAACACTAATAAGTACAAAAAGGATAAAGTCAATTGAAAGAAGGAAACAAGATTTTATAAGTAAAAAAAAAAAAAATGTAACAGGACAGCTAAGACCCTTCATATCCAATCACCTTGGATCCCCCCCTAAAGCCTACTTCCTGTCACTGAATTCCCGTTTCACCCGGAGGCTCTCCTTTGTTGGGCCATAACTTCTCCTCCTGACAGAATAGCTTTGGCTAATAGTAATGTGATCAGTCAGTGCACAGAGGGGACTGAGGCTGCCCCTGTCCCGAGTGAGACATCATATCACACACATTCGCCATCACATCTCTTCCACTGAGTCAACAAGGCACAACCATGCCCGCTGTCACCATGGAGGAGACTGCTGTGCAAGAAAACAGATGGGCTGATGTGGTGACCTACAAAAGCTCTACTGATGGTCAGTCAAAGACAAACATGGAGACGTCCAACAGCGACTGAAAAGAATGTAGAAAAACTGTATGTAGCTTCACTCAGTCTTAGAAATAGTTCAACATTTTGTAAAATAAACTTCTCTTTTTTGCCGGGAGTAAGATCTATACTACTCTCCTGTTGATCTTCTCATCTAACTCTAAAGCTGTTCTCGATTGCCTCAACAAGGCTTTAACAAGTCGTTCCCAAATACGTGGCATACTGTAGCAACATTTTTTTCAAGGCCACTTGCACTAACATGCACGCGCAACAACAAACAGACAATGAATAGAAAGCTTAAATTACATTTTACACAGAGGGGGTCCGACTAAGGATGTAAAGATTAACTTTGAAACTGTGAACCACAACAAAAATGTTGATAACAATTGCCGTTTTCATTTTAAATATCATTATCACGGTAGATACCACAGTGTGGAAACCGTGTGTTTAGTCTTTTCAAGCTTCATCTGAGTCTCCTGTAGAGGCCGCGCAAGCGCACTACGTAGCCCAAAAAGTACGTTTCTTCGAGTTGGACTCATGGCCAAAGGTGGAGATGACAGAGCTCAGGTCATTTATCATCCCTCTAAGAGGACTAAGGCTGAAGCATGGGCATATTTTGGTAATCATAAGAATGTCAAAGGACAGTTGATTGAAGATAGTTCTGTCTGCAGAACGTGCAGGAAAAAAAGTTGCTGCTAAACGCATTTAACCTACTTCTAAAAATACTGCGATAATACCAAAAACCAAGATAGTTTTGGTCACTGGTTTGGCCCTGAGGTTAAATTTTCATACCGATACATCCCTAGGTGTGTTATTCTCTGCTTAAGGTGCCATTATATCTTTAAACATCAAATATGGGATTGCTGCTTTATTAGTGTGCTGAATATCGAGTACAGCCCCTTTTGACCACAATTTCCTCAAAAGATCTTACAATCCAGCTTAACTGTATCCACCTAAATCACACCCTAATCTCCTTTTTATAGAAATGTTTTGGCGCGTTCCATCCTTTCTCATAACAGCTGGATCTGACAATGAAGAATACATTGGTGACAGCTTATAGGGATATAAAACACATGTCCAGTATTTGCCAGGAAGACTGTGCGGGGGAGATGTCGATTAAACTTGGAAATAATTTGTAGCCAGGGTAACTCAGAATTAATAAATGAACTGTGCTTGGCAGTCTGTGGGGAAAGAAGAGGGGCGGAAATGCAGTATAAAGCTAGACTTTTGCATGAATGCAGTTTCATGATTTTCCTCTTCAGTGAATGCTCAGCTGTATATACATCAATTTGTTTCTCTCGCAAAATAGTGAGGAACGTGAGAGGATGTGACGGTGCCATTTTCACTTTTCAGACAGGAGCCAGATTTGACAGATGCTTCAACATATCCTCTTGCCATGTAGCTTGAGCTGCTCTTTGAATGCTTACAAAAGGGATTTCCCCACAGATTTCAGCATTAAGAAAAGTAACTAAAAAGACTAAAATCTTCACAAATAGAGAAGATGACCAAAAGAAAACACTCTGTCTTCTCTACTTGACTTTTAAGTGTGATTTGATGTGAAAAGTGGCCGCGGGTGCATTTCACATGTCATTTGTATAAAATGCAAAGGCTTTTTGCCCTGCAAATGTGTTTTAATGAGCTGCTACATTTTACAAATTAAACTTAAAATTTATTTCAAGGCACCACTTCCTCATCTCTTCTCCCGTATTAAAAATTAGGTTTTAGGAGACCTGGTCGGAAATGATTATTAATAGTTTAATGGGTGAGGTCAAAAGGGATGGTTTATTGTCTCTTTAAGGACAACTGATACTTAAGATTGTTAGGTCGTGCAAACGAAAAGTCATAACTATGTTTTGAATTGTAACTGCCCATTTGTAAGCTCATCCTCATTTTCCCAGCAACTTTCTGGAGATAGCTTATTTCTTATTCTTCACTATGCTGAGTATTTAGCTTTGCTGTGTTGCCTTCTCTGTGCTGCTCCCATTGTGAACACTCGCACAGCGATGTACGCTCACTGATTGTGAAAACAACAGCCTTGTGGCTCGGTTGCGAGGAGTCGGCGTGGAGACTGCAAAGGGGTTGCTAGGCGACGGCAGCCGGGCAATTCCCTGAACAGGTGGGTGGGGTCGGGAGCTGGTGATAGAGGCCACACCTGCTGCCTTCCTGGCACAGACACATTCCTAATTCACTCAGAAGCTCAACCTTTACATCAACCCCTCTGTCGCCCTATATTACACACACACTTGCACTCTTGATTCAACCTCTTTTGCTGCTCTTTTGTGGAAACATGACCTGAAGCAAACTGTACCTTAGTGGTCCACATGTTCAAATAAAAGAGCAGTGAACCAAGAGAACAACACAACCTTTCCCTAAAACTGAATCTAAAATGCTCAGTTGTACAATTGTAGTCAATTTTTAACCACTTAACTATTTATTTTGAGACTCACTGAGTAGCACAGGGTCCAACAGTGTCTAGTATAACACTCTATCTCTATAACACAAATTTAAAATGTTCCACGTAGGTGCTATAGTTCAGGTCCTGTCTGGTATTGAGCATGACAGCTCACTGTCATGGCTTACTGGGACACTTGATAGAACTGAGACATTGTAAACAAAATTAGTTTCAATTATATTTTTCCTTCTATGACAAGTCAAAATGTCTGCTGTAAAAACTGTCCATTGTTTTTGGCCACCTGGTGGATGTAAGCCTAATTCTCATTTTCCTTTGAGCTCTGTTTTGTTCTCCACCAACTCCTGAAGACAAAATCTAGTTTATTTAGCTGCTACAAGCTCCTCTGTGTTCACCAGCTGGTTGCTAACTTTATCTGTCTACTGTTTGGTTTCGGGCAGGTCACATATAGAGGGGTTTGTAAGATTATTGTTGCTGATCAGAGCATAAACAATCAACCTAAACAGTAAAAATGTGGGCCTTACAACAAAAAAGATGAGCTAAAAGAGGCAAAAACGCTCCATCGACCTGAACAGAACAAATAAATCTCTAATGGGTTTGTCACTACTAGCGACCCCTGTAACATAATTTGATCTATTGTTGACACAGAAGTATTGATTAGTAAGAACCACACTCTGTGTCAATATTCTGACCATTTATGGGAATGGGATGTATTTAGTCAAACTGAATTTGCTGCTTTTGTGAAACAAACTAATCCCTTGTAATCCTATTTCAGAGAGGGTTGCATCTGGTTGCCTGCTTTAAAAACAGAAGCAGCATGAGGGATTGCTGTTGGATCGTGTGGCAACACAATATTTTAAAAATGGGCTTTTGGCATTTAGTTATGCCCTCACTACAGTAAGTTATTTTCGGCGTTCTCATACTATTTATAAAACATTTCCAGACCATCAGTCTTTCTGTCTTGCTGACACTCGCTCTTGACACTCGAACCTGCATGCCTCTCCACGGTTTCTCTGTAAACCCTCCTCTCCCCAACCTCTGAGCCCTCCCTGGCAAAAGGTCCCTGAGTAGCAGCTTTTAAATGAGCTATAGAGAAACCTAAGTGAGAGAACATGGCCACCTATTTGCACAGTGAATCTATTTGTGTGATTCATATAATAGCAGGTGAGCAGCACTAATAGTCTTGTTTGTCTGCTTTGACCCTCGTTGGCAAACAGTGAACTCATATGCATGCACACATCGATATAGACACAGACAAGTAGACAAAGAATAACATCAGAAATAATTACTTCCATAATAAGTGAGAAGCTCTGAGGAAATTAGTCAATTTGTTTTGAATATGACAAGGGTATTTGGGGAGAAAATGTATTATAAAGTACAGTATATTTGTCTGGTATTGACTTTGCTGATTGTCCCAGCAAAAGAAAATGTCACTTCAGATTAAATTTGCCACTGCCCTTGGAGCAAGTGGAATTTATTATCCCATTTCTGCATAAGCTGATGCATCACACTTTTGCAAATTAAATTAAGGCTTACAATGATATGCATAATAAAGCAGAGAACCTTTATTAGATGGGAATTGTGAGTTTAATTTGTGATGTTTGGCTGATTATGACGTGCACAGCAGTCAGGTTGAGGGCCCGTATAGGCATTCAGCAACACGTGTGAGTAGATGCAAGCATAGTTGTCCTCATCTGCACTCGAATCCCACCTGGTATATGGTGCTTGTTATCAAGGATGCAGAGGAGGGAGAACAAAGCCCTTCAATGTCAGCTTTTGCAGGTGTAATGTGGAGAGTGACGCTCATTCTTGAAGGAAAATGTATGTGTCATGGTAAGAAATAGAGTTTCAACAAACAGAAAAAATATTCTATGAAGACAAAATGGTAAATCTTTCAGATTAGTTGTTTGTCCTGTGATGACCATCAACTGGAGGTCAAATAGCCTAAGGTTGATCAAAAAAAAAGACCTGTCTATTAATCAGAGTGGAAAGTGTGTGCAGTAGACGGGAAGGTGGCACATACTAGGCCGTGTTTTCTGCAAAGTGTACTTTGCTTGAAATGACGCGAGAGTCATGCGTAATTGTTGCTGTGTGTGTTGGGGAAAGAGGCGCCCGGAAACCCATTAGTGCGTCAGAAACACAAACAGAAAAAAAAAACACTGTAAAAAATGTCATTCACAGTAATCCACACTTTAAAAGTTTCCATAATATGACATTTGAATTTGTCTTAAAACGTGTAACTCGACCATTGGAATGAATTAGTTCCACATCTTCGCATTTACTTCTTTTGCTTTGTCCTGTTTCATTGTTTGTTTTTTCTTTTTTTACCTTAAAAAAAAAAAAAAAATTCAGAATGTATAGTCGAATGGTATGGTGAGTCATATTCTTTAATAAAAAGATGTTTAGAGTACATTTTCGCATTTTTGTCAGAATGGTCACAGAAATAGTTGTTTTTAATCCGTTGAAATAAAGCAGAATTCACATCCCTCCGACGACATTCAGAAAAGGACACACGAAAAAAGGATTTAAATGCAAGGAAGACTAAAAGATTTCACCCACTTTAACACACTTTCCCACGTGTTACAAAAGAACCTCGCTGCTTAATGACGATGAGGATGTTTTGGTTTTTTTGCAGTGTGCAGAGGCACCGCTCTGCCGGCCAAGCTGAAGCTCTAAATGAGCCCTCCCCTTTTCTCCTTTTACTGTTTGACACACGCCGTAGACCTAATAGCCTAATAGACACACACACATACACACATGCGCGCACATACACGCGCACACACACACGGCTCAACCAAAAAAAAGCACACTCCTCAACTCCGCCGGTTGGGGGGGGGGAAGCAGATACCAGATGAGATTTGTTTCCAAACGCGCACCGATGGCGGTGTGAGGCGTTTGGCTGAGAAGTACGCACGGCGTTGTGGATTTGTGAAAGCTTTTTGTGCATCTTCTTCCTGTTTGGATCCTGGTTGCGGGGAAATAAACAAAGCTATGGATTACTCAGTCTGCTTACTTTTACTCCTGTCAACCATTTCGTCTGTGTCGACCGGACAATTCCCCACAGCACAGATGTGAGTGTACAGTTTAATAACCGCCTGTTGGCTTTTGAAAAGTCTTGGATAAAATATGCTGTGTGGCAGAAATTGCAGCCTGGCTTTTTTACAGAGTTTTATATTTCACAGTCAAGCTTTATTTTCTAAGTCGTGTCTGTTATTCTCTAAAATATACAAGTTGTATGTAAAATATCTTCCAGTTTAACTGGAAATTGGAGTTGCTGGAACATTATCCTTCTTGCCAAGTGATGATGATTGCACATTTCTTCAAGTACAACTTTACCCCGTGAAACGCGATATGTAAAGCTGCTGTCCATTTGTTACCAGCTGGCAGCAATGTGACATGTGTCTTTCTGTCAAATAAATCATCTCGGAAGGTAGATTGAGGTCTCAGGCTTCCCAAACTTTTCCTGTAGCATCTTTACAGGCATATTAGATCACCCTTTGTCAAAGGGATAAACATCTAAGAAGGTTTTTTTTTTTATGGATTCATTTTATAGTACATGGCAGTTGATAGTTTACATCACTGTTTTCTATCAAAAAGGCCAGAACATTCACTTGATCCAGCTTTTGAAATGTGCATATATGGTAGTTATCTCTGTCTTCAGTGATAATAAATTGAATATCTTTTGATTTTGGACTGTTGGTCAGTCAAAATGAGCATTATGAAGAGGTCTCCCTGGGTTAATGATGGACATTTTCCCTGTTTTCTAAAATTGTACAGCCCAAATAATTGATAAATGAATAAAGGAAATAACTGGAACAATAGTCGCAGACTACATTTTGTAGACCATGTGAGCAACTTGTGACACTTTTTGCGAGGTATCACTCTCTCTGTCTACATCTAACTCCCAACCTCTATATTTGTAACACATTTATAGATGTAACAGATGGTATAACCACAGTTCCTGAATTAAACAAACATGTAGGTTTGGTAACCTCACACGTAATCAACAGGTTTAAGGTATTCCAGATGGTTCTTCTAGCGGAGGCCGGACTACAGCGTTTGGTTTTGAATGCAGCCCAAGTACAGTCCCCTAGTGAGGTGGTGAGCCATGATGGCACTCAGCCTAATGGCCAAGAACAATGATGTCAGACTAGCAGAGTGGCCGGCCCACTCCCTATATTTCTTGGGCACTAAGTGGATTGATCTGTGGGTTGTGTACATGATATTCACACAGCTGCAGGCCCACTTTCACTGGCATAGTTGACTTACTAAGTAGAACTGGCAATCCTTGCAAGATAAACAATATTAAAATTCAAGATTGGCTGTATTTGACATCTGCTTTTCAGCCATCAGTAATAAGAACTAATAATTATTAATTGTTGGCTGTGGAGGAAGTGTACCTTTTATATTGGTACAAACACAATAAGTATATGCAAGTCTGTGAAAATAATTCTCCCATTCTTACTGTTTCCCTGTGTTTGACTGCAGCCAGTGTTGGTGTCCTCTTGTGGTGATGGTAATTTTGAGTGACAAGCTTCATGTTGACTCCTCAAGGTGAAAGTCCCAGAGAGAAGCAGAGAAACTATAAGGGCAGGGATGGAGAGACTGACCCAGTGTGTTTACCTCCAGGAAATGTAGATAAGCAAGGTCTTAAAGGGATAGTTGAGATTTTTGAGGTACTTAGCCATAGACAGTGAGTCTCTCACAAGTGATGGTGGTTGGCATGCCCACAGTTGGGCGTTAGGAGTTCCTGCACATATGCAATGTACTGCTGTGGACAGGGGCCGCAGCAAAACGGATTTTAGCCACCTTACACTGGCCAATCTAAAACCATAAATATCACTTTAAGAGTATGCAATGTTTAAAACTTTTGTATCGCTTTACCTTGCCACCAGAAAGCCCTTTCTGATGGGCAACAGAAGCTGTCACATCCGTCTATGCTATCTTCAAAGACACAAGACTCCTTTGACAAAAACAGTAATTTTAACTTGTAGAACACAGCAGTTGCCGGTGAACTGCTGCTTCAGTTGTTTAATTTGTTTGTGCTTGAAATGTGACTGGATCTGTGGGCTCCATCTCTAACCTCACATGCCAGCATCTGTCTTCTTCAGATATTCATGTCCCCTCTATTTCTCACAGCCCTCCCTCCGCCCCTTCTTACTATCGCTCTCCTTTTCAGGCTTGTTCATCCCCTGTCCATCTTTTTTTTTTTACATCTGGCTCCCTATGTATCTCTTCATCTCTCTCTTCTTTTCTTTGTTTGCCCGAAGGCCGATGATTAACATCATCGAATCTGAAATGCAAAGTCTGATGTCATAGACTTGTGCCCCAGAGATCTCGGCGCCAGCTCCCACATTGAGATAAAAAGAAAACATGGAGTATGAGAGAATAAGAGACATGGAAATCCAGACGACTTGGCCCCCTTGATCCCATGTGTCTATGGACATTCTGCTGCATGTGTACTATTACCACCCTCACAGCAAAAACACAAATCTGTCCAAATCTTTGTGTCATGGTGTGCCAGCGCATTGTGCTGAATTCAGCCGTCCAATCCAATACTTCATCATATTCTTCTTTCTGGATTTCACCTTAGTTACCAACAGAACTATTTTGTCTCCATTCTCCCTTTTTTTTTTCCACAATTTCTGTCACCCTCTGCTCCATTTCTTCCACTATCACTTGCTTTTTTTTTTTTTTTAAAGGCTAAC
>NC_048429.1:6961523-7007967 GCF_013103735.1 Etheostoma cragini | reverse complement strand
ATAATGTGTGTATTATAGAAAGAGTACCTCTTTCTAACTCTCAGCAAGAAAGCGAATAAGCATAATTGCTTTATTTATTTTTTAAAACGAGTAAAAATGAAGGTCAACCTACCGTCTGCTCTCAATGCTTTCTTTAGGAATCTGGTGTACATTTTTCTTGACGGTAGTTTGGTTTTCTGCCTTACTTTGACTTGCCTGATGCCTTTGTCTCAGTCTTGGCGCTTGTCACATCCCAGTAGCCACTGGGACACTGACAGCGGCCTGTAATGAACATGGCTCAGTTCACACTCAGGCCACCCATATGCATCTTATCTCATGGCCAAACTTCCTCTGGACCCCAGATGCTTGGATGTGATGTCTGCTACTGAACAGCTTGGTCAATAAATTTGAAATATTAAAACAGTAAAAACTATATAGAGATATGGTGATAAAGATGATCATGACTGTAACCTGCAATGCTGTAATCAGATAAATACTGGAGCTGTGATTTAAAACGTGGCACGCAGCAAAGGAAACCTTGTTAATGTGTCATTGTGGTGCCAGTAGGGTTGAACCAGAAAATATGCCTATATTCCTAAAAAGATCACACTGGAATAGTCATTGAATCACACATTGGTCTTTTTTTTATTATTTTTTTTAAATTATTTTTTGTTGTTATCAATAGAGAAAGCTCCAGGCCTTGTGTCTTGATTGAATCAAATAGCTTCATTCTGTTTTTTTGCTTTGGGAGAGACAGAGGTATAAAATGTCTCTTCTAATAAAAAAGGTTAAAAAAAATCTTGATAAATTAGATTTCCCTTTGACTTTGATTCCAGTGTCAACTCTAACTTTGATTATGACACTGATAATACGGGGAGGTTTGAAGAGGATGAATCTAATGTAATGAGTGGATGGAAATAAACAGCTCAGGCTTGTATTGGGTTTCCTTTGCTGTGATCTGCACCCCTTGGTCACTAGAGAGTTGGTGCTAGCAGGTATATTTCAGGAGGCATGCTCCTGCCTTTAGTCAAGCAGCTGGTGGGCTATATTTGTTACACACACATGCAAGGGTGCAGGATCATGAATAATATTTGTGCTCTACTCTTACTTTATCTTCTTTCACCTTCTTAGAATTTTTCCTTTTGCCTTTTTCTCACTATTTTTCCCTCTTTCATCCCCTCCTTCCCACCCACTCCCTTTGCCCCCATCTTAACCCTGGCTAAATTTAAACGAGTCTCTGTCTGACGTGTGTGTCCCGACTCAGACGTTGGTAAAGATACAGAACAGGGGTATAGAGTGAATGGGGACTTCCCATAAATCTTCCCCCACTGATATTTTCTGGACCCCTTGTTTATGTGTGGCCTGCGGAGTGTTGCCTTTTTGGTCTGGTTTAAGTTGCTCATGAATGCCTTTGGAGTTAAAGTCATGTCCCCCTCCCTGCCTTGTATGTGTAAAGAGATTTTGGACTAATGAAACAAACCCGGTCCGTATTACATCCCCCCAATCCTTTGCCAGATGGAATTTCCCAAGAATTTTCCGTTGCAGTGTTGCCTAGGCAACCTAGGGAATAGCTAACAGCTGTCTGGTTGGGAGCCCTATCCTGTACAGGAGACACATCTGTAAAATGTCATATGAAGCACACAAGTTTTAGGCTTTTTTGTTAGTCAGACATGAGTCGTTCCTTCTTTTTTCCATTCTATAAGCCTTTTGGATGTCTCAAGGGACATTAAGAAAGAGCCTAGTAAACAGTCAGTGAACTTATCAATAGTACAACAATGTAAAATAAACGAGCAAAAAATACAAAAAAAACAAGTAGTAGAAATGAAAGAGCAGAGAAAGTTGGAAGAAAAGAAAGAGGTTGTGAGTGACTGAAGAAAAGGAGACTATGCTAATTTCCCAAATTTTCTTACTAATAAGTTACTTACAGAATAATGGGACTGTTTTGCACACAAAGCTCAATATAGCAAATAGCTCGGTTTTATAGTGAAAGGTGTCTACTAAATAAAGGTTTCCCATACAGTAAATATCTAGAAATGTGGTAAAGGACTTAATAAGCCAACATATGCCAATTGCACAAGAGGTGTTAAGTGCTTAAAATATCTCTAGTGAGACACTACAAGCCCGTCTGATGTGTAATATTTTGAGAGAGACGCGGAGAAAAGTGGACCCATGATGGCTTCTCTTGAGCCCCTTAATGGAGTTGTATTGCATAAGAGCTGTTAATACCAGACTACACTACAGTACTACACTACACTAGACAGTGTAGCCATCAGAGAGACAGCACTTACAGTAGTCTGCTCGTGTAGGCGTCTAGATTGACATTAATTGGACATTTTGGCCAGGGGTGCTCTCTGATCTGTCTATTTATACACATTGTCCGAGAAGTGTGTTTGTGTAGTGAGGCAAAGGGGTAGGGTTGATGTATGGATGGATGGATAGACAGTATGCTCAGAAAGTGTGAAGGTGACAGGGATGTGGATGTTTAGTCATTTGGGCAGAGTTCAAAATGACATGTAGCGAAGAGAAAGCTAGAGGGGAAGATGAGTAAGTGGAGGACAAAAACAGTCAAATTGCTGTAAAGAATAACATTTTAATTTTTCTAATTTTAAAGACTAAAAGACAATATGTATTTAAATGGTACACAGTGTGGGGAAAAATCTAATTCTAACAATGAAATCCGTAATTCTATGTGGAGTGCCATGTCCCCTATGCGTTTTAAAAGCTTTGTGTTTTTCATTTTTAATTTCAGTCCATTACTTCACATTAAATTAACCTAGACAGTTTTACAAGGAAATAGTTGCCAACTTCTTTTTCATTTAGACACAACCTGACCCTTATTTGTGTGTGCAAACAGTGGATATAATGGTAATTAGTCGTTGTTGTTGTTCTGTAGTCTATTGTGCTGGAATCTCGCCAGCAGGTGTGATTGCTCTGCCGCGAATACAAACACTTCCAGGTGTCACAACAATTCAATTTCCTCTGATTTTAATGTGTCCAGATCCTGCTGGGAGAGGTGATACAATGGGAGCTGTTAGTTCTGTCAGGACATATATGCCTTTTGACATGGAGGGTGTGGACGAGGCAGACTTGGCGCTAGGGGGAAGGCGAGTCAGTCCCAGCTAGCCGTGGTCCATAGTTTGAGGTCAAACGTAGGCAAGGGTAGTCAGAAAGTTTGAACCCCGGCCCTCTGTGACAGTCTCATATCGCCAGTGGAAAGATTGCCTGGTGTGACTTTGTAAATAGCCATTTTTTAGATTTTTTTTTAAATAAAAAAAATAAAAAATAAATCAAATTTTTTTCTTTGCTAACACAAAATATGTAACATTAAATTTAAAAAATATAATCTTTATAAACAACTAAATCACCTCATTATACACTAAGCCAACACACATCCACATTAAAATACCTCAATACTATTTTGTCGAGTATCCAGCTGCACTGTGGCCTACCTGAATGTGATTACCTGCCTGGGTTGACACAATCGCTTGCGGAAGATGTGGGAGGAGACGCCGAAACAATTGTCGTAGTGCGGGAGCCAACAGGGCTGCTCCGCGCCTGATTGCAACCGGAGCGTCCAGACAGATTGGATAACATGGTCGCCGAAATGAAAATAGCTCCACTTCGTGGCGCTTTCGCTTGCCGTGTGTTTCTAGCAAAAGACTCCATACACACAGATTGGGTCCGTAAATTGCTAGCGAGCTACAGCTAGGGATTGAGGCCTAATGATGCCAGAAATGTTGTTGTCGATACTAGTGCAGTAAAAATCCATGATTCTTGATACCCAGTTTGATACCGTGGTTGAAAACAAAAGATATGACCGTACACCCCATGTACTTCAACATAGGCTGCACTTCTTTATTTAAAACGCGTACAGGATAAGGATGAAAATGATAACACTTTGGATACGTTGTTCAGTGTTTTCACAAAATTGGATCAGCCCGGTTAAAGTTAACTTAACTGAGAGTATGCTGGTCTGGCAGAGGTCCACCGGAACAAGCGCTAATGGAAGCTAATGTTAGCTAACATTAGGGTCCATGTGAAAAACCGAACTACTTGCAGTTTGGAAGATCTAGGTGAACTTGTGAAAGACATTGCCGTAAATGTACAGTAAAGCCAGAGTTAAAAAAGTACAGTAAAGCCTAACTGCAGTGAGGCAGTAAGAGTAGGCTTTCTTTTTTGATTTTAACGGAAGACTAGAACAATATTAGACATGCTGCGACAGTCAGTTACAGAAGAACTGCATGCCCTACCTGATGTTCTGTAGAAGGGAAGCATCGGTTCTCGTGACATCCCTAGCTACAGCTAACATTAACATCTGTACAGTCAACTATGATGCGAATATAACTGGCATCTGAAAACGCGTTGCTATTTCTTATAGCCTTCTCCTGCTTTGTTAGCGTCAACTATTTTCAGTTTGAGTTTTCTAGACAACTGCTTAGAAGAAGCCATGGTGGTGATTGTTGGGGCAAGGTCAGATGAGTCTGGGCATTTAAAACCTTAAGATTGACATCACCTGGTCTTTCCAGACGCTGATTGAGAACAATCCATGAAACTGTCAGGTCTCAGCTTTCCAAAGGGGGCGGTGCAAGCTAAAAACCCTGCAGGGGACCCAAATTTTACAAACCATTTATTTGTTTTCTGTTATTTTGAAAGTGTAAATTATGAACTTTTTGTGACATAGTATATGAATGTCTAATCTGTTATTTGAGGCCTTTAGGAGATTTTTCCATCTTTTCTTGGCTTCTTTATGCACATTAAGACAAATGTTTACCTGGGGTGCCCAAACTTTTGAGCCCCACTGTAAGTCAGTACAAAACTGTTCGTCTTTGGCCATATTTTCAGCTAATAAATAAATTCTACTGTAATCAGCTTCCCGTAACCCAAACCTGCTCTATCAGAGCATGATTTCCCCTTGGCACCACCCCATTATTTGGTAATGATCTCGTACAATGTCTTGTCTGCTCTTCAACAGCGATACACCCTACATGAGTGCTTGATAGAGCGCAGAAAATACTGTTGTCAAGGCTTTACTTAAACAGGGCTCTTCAGGTCTAGGTAGTGGGTGCGGTAAAACGCTCTGACTTGACTTGCTAAGAGGAAAATGGTAGAGAGGCAGAAATATCAATATTGTCTTGCCATAGAGGATAATGAGGCGGTGAGGCATTTTACAAAGCCTGCAATCATGGTGTTATTGACCTCCATAAGGAGAAGATATCACTCGTCTCCTTTGTACTTTGTGGTGATGGGAGAGGAAGGAAAGGGGAGGCCAAGAGAAAGACATTTCTAGCATTACTAGGTTGTTTGTGGAGAAAATGTGAAATAGGGAATATAGAAGAAGTAAAGAGAATGGAATCATGAAGATTTGGAAAAGACCTAAGCAATCAATGGAAGAGAAATCAACTAAGCAACATGTGACAGATTTATACAATCAGGATAAAGGAGTGTGATGAAAGAAGGAAAGGCAGAAAGAAAAATAGAGCAGAAAGTGACTTGTTTGTCTTCCACAAAGCTTTGTCAGGCTCGCTGCTTATTAGATGCCTGGCTTTATAGTCAGAGCTCTTATTAGCTATCCCCCCAGTGCCTCAATTACATCCAAGCTGACATCCTCAAACATCCCCATCTTTTTTTGCATCCCCCCTGCTTCCTGTAATGATATCAGCCTAGCGTCTCTCTAAGAACAGATTAGAAACCCAAATTATAACTATCACAGGAGGATTTAAGCTATCCCCCAGTGCTGGAAACTATGACTCCACAACATGATGAGACAGTGAGGGAGTCTTTGCTCTCGGATGTTTTCTCTGTGACAGTAGCTAAGTTTCCATCCCCTTGTCAATCGAATTATCTGCAGTTAGCTAAAAAAATGAATGCAAATAAATCTGGTGAATGTGTGTTTCCATCCAACTGCTTTGAATCAAATAAAAACCTGTGCATAATGAGGCCACATGCTGTTTTGCGATCAAACTGGCATGTCAAATGGATTTTAGACATTTTAAGTTGTTTCCATTCATTTTTGCACTGAATCGCAAAACAGTCAAGCAAACATTTGCGCACAAGGTTTTTCTAGACAAAACGGATCGCACTGTCTACTAACAAATGATCAATATTACACAAGTTGTAGTGCTTATGTGCCAGCTGATTGCAACATATCAAGCTAGAATAAGAAAACAACAACGCTATCAACACATTGCTATGATGATACAAATGCATCTTTCCTTTTATTTTCCCTCTGGCACCGCTGCAAGACAACTCTTTTTTTTTTAGACACGTCTTGCTGTGTAAGCGCCGTCCATTTACTCCGGAGGACGTCGCACGGCTTGTCGTAACCTTTGTCGGCCATTTCCTTAGATCTCCCGTTAAATTAAATTCAGAAAGTCTCTTGTCTCCTTGTCCGTCCACTTACATCTGTCTTTTGTTGAAACCCAACATGTGTGCAAACAGAGCGGAAATACTGGGCGGAAATTACTAAAACTTCTTCTTTTTTGTTTTGTGGCAGGTTGCAACAATAAAATGACCTATAACTTAATCGCAATTCAATATGTACTCGGCAAATAACAATTTCTTCAGCATTTATTGCATGAACTGTATATCGATCAAGATATTATCCGATGAGACTGGACATATTGCCTTTGAGTTGATATTCATGAAATTCCATCAAATTTGACAGATTCCATAAGGACTTTTCCATTTGACATCACTTAATTTGGAAAAAAATGTGTGAATGGAAACATAGCTACTGTCGTTGGTATTAAGAGATCATGTGGATTTGCTGACTGGGTTCTGAGTATAAAACTGGATTCTTGCGACTGCTGGTACAAAGGCGTGCCGGGCCTCGGAGCCAACGTGAGGCAGACTTTGGGTTTTTTCAGTTGGAGTGATGTGGCGTCCGTCATTGTTGGATCCATACTCTGGACTTTCACTAAGCCCGTGGTGTTTACAGTGTCAGGTGTATCCCTCGATAAAAATGGAAATAAACTGAAAATAAAAAGACTTATGAAACTGTAGAAGTTATGATGCTATAAAAATAACAGGGGCACGCCTGGGGCAAGACCTGTGCTGCTGAATGACAATGAAAGGTTGTTGTGGTGGAAGAAAAATTGATTTGCTCCTCCCTAGATGTAGTCCTTTCTCTTCCTGTGCTGATCAAGGATATGCATTGCACGCTGCGTGACATTAGACCATTAATACCATGAGTTTCAGTTGAGATGAGAGGACTTGAAACAACTAGTGCCTGCTAGTCAGGGAGACGTGAAGAAGTGTTTTATGAAAAACTGTTGCAAAAATTTTGACAGCCCAAAGCATAAGAATACAGTCTACAGAGTATTTATTTAAAGTTTCCCTTGCTGCTTTCTTTCTAGAATGAACATAGGAATAAGTTTGGTATGAAAGTAAAGATAAGACTGCAGAAAATGCTTGAAGGTAAAGTCTTCCCAATCTTATTTCTATGAACTCCATCTGGGAACCATCTTTTAAAGTTGGATTACAAGCTCATGCAAACCTTGGAACAGCCCGACTGTTAGCTTTTTATCTAAATCTTGAATGGAGGTAAAAGTAAAAACAAAGTATTAGTCAAGGACAGTTTGAGGTCACAGTACGGTATATCTAATAATAATTCCGGTTTAGCACCATTTTGGTTTTGTTTTCATAGTTTGGGCTGTCATTTCTTCAGTGATAACGTTGTACTCACCAAGTTAATAATCCTAAAATCCTGACGACATTTAATTGGGCAAGAAAAAAAACAGCCAGCGGATCAGAGAGTGAACGATTCCACAGCTTAGCCAGTGTAGGACGTCAGTGTAAACTGTTATAAATGTTCTAGTGTAGACCAAAACACTCACACCACAAGGTCTATAGCTGTTTCCTCAGCAGATGGAGCATGTCCAGTTGTCATGGAATTAGAGATGTTCAAATAAAAAAGACAATTCGGAGTACTTTGAGGACTTCTTGTGCATGTTGGCTAAAAGGTTTAACACTGAAAGTTCAATCTGGTAAATAGTGTGTGTCTGCCTTTGGTTTCTCTTCTCAAATAGTTTAATGTGTTATTGTTGTCTATAAAGACTCTCTCATCCCCCATCTTTTTTCCATGAATTGAATAGTCCTGATGGCTAAAACAATTAAAATAAGACACAAATTGTAACTAACCAGAATTTTCCTTTAAATAATTCAATCCAGAATGTGAATGGAAGCTGCACTTCCTGTAACTAACTTGAATTATCCTTCAATTTGAATGGCTTCCTGAGAAATGGTACCCAGGAGACTTTTAATATTTATAGTTTACGAGTGTTAGAGCGTATTCACTTCCTGAGCCGATTGTCCTGCAAGTGTATTAACTTTGCTTAAAGTGTATTAAACAGCTGCACAACAGCTAAAGGCCAGAGGCTGTGGTTTTGAAGTGTAGAAACAGAGGGAAAGGGGAACACCCACAGGCACGCGTCTCGGCCCGAGGGGTAAGAAGTAAGGAAGCAGTGCTCTACTGAGTTAAACTCTCTATTCTGGGATTGTGTCCGCTTCCCAGTTATCAACCCTCTGGTTGGACAGTCTGCACCTTATTATCACAGCAAGGTTATTTGTTACTCTTCTATGGTGAGTAAGGGTGTCCTTTAGAAGTTGTTGTTGTTTTCCACTTCTCTTAGGTGGAGAATAATACCGAAAAAATCTGTTATACAGCTAGTACTGTACACCAAGAATCATCATCTTGTTTTAACATCCACATCTTTTTTAATTCACCTCATTTTAAATTATAGCAGACAATGACTTGTTTGTGCATCTTAAACTAGTAGCCTCTAACACTAGCACCACTCCTCATAATGATGTAATCATAGTAATTGCTCCTGAACTTTGTTACCTAGCAAATAGGACAGTATCTAGGCAGTATGCCACTTAATACAAATATAAATAAAACCTGCATTAATAGATTTTTTCGCCCATTTTTGCGCAACACAACAAGCTATAAACACATCACTGACGTATTTTTACGTTATAAAGTTGGTATGGGATGGCACCCTGATGAATGCAAGTCCAATACTCAGTTTTTCTTTGTGAGGGACATATCTGATTTGTTACTTACTAAATTAAAACAAATATTGACTAGTGCCATCACTCTGGATGGTGGGTACTTCATTACATTAAGAGCTGCACCGTCCTGGTGACCTTTGACCCTGGATAACCCCCCTCTGCCCCCTGAAAGACCAACTGCTTTGGTTACATACAGAGTGATACACACACATGTCCACCTACATACATATGACAGCTGTCCTGAAGGTGGCAGCTTCTCTTTCAGTTAATAGAGGAGTGGGGGTGGATACTGCCAATCATGGTTAAAGCACAAATTAAGACAGGCTCACTTGTCAAGTCGAGAAATTAACAAATATAGCTGTAAGAAAGACTCCCATACCTTTGACATGTAGAGTATTTTGTCTGGTGCGTCTGTTTTTTTAATTGGTCTGCAGAGAGGGGGGTGTTTCATTATCTTTAATATTGACACCGCTCACCGGCACCTTATCTAATTTAACACCATTTAACTCACTGGCACATTTATGCTTGTGACTGAGGACATGGAAAGAACTTGATGAAATTTTAATGTCATCTTCTCATTGTTTGGAGCCCTGATATCAGATGATCTGTTTGTGTAAACTCCAACCAAGTGTGTCTCCAACTCTCTAAAGTCAGTGAACCTGCGATGATCTGTACTGCATGCAAATTTAGTCACATTTCACTATCACAAACAACATGCTGAGGTGGACGGGTATCAAACCTATGATTATGAAACCAGTCCAGTCCCAAAGGGTGTGTGCATGTTTAAGACCAGGGCTGTGTGTGTGTTATCACAGTGATATTGTGATGTGTGAGTTCTTACCAGGTGGAGTAATCTATCTTTAAAGCTTGTTTTTGTTATCCTTGCCTTTTTCTGCAAAAAGTACCTTTTAGTTTGAAGAACATTTAGTTGCCCACTTTGACAGATATTTCCCACCTGGCTGAATGACCTACCTCACTTAAGTTACTTTTATTTAATTGTATTTCATCCTGAGAGAGCCATTGCTGGCTGGAACTATCACAATGGAGTTTACAGTACTAGATGTCACCAATCTGTCGAACACAAGCAACAAGCTGCTGCTCCAACCTGTGGGCATTCCTTCAGACTCCCAGCAAGCACTAGCAGTCATTTGTATCACTGAAAGGATGAAGGATGGGATTATTTTATGGTATTGACTTTATAAGAACATTTATGTTGCCAACTTCCTGACTAGTCTAAAAAATGAAGGGAGTGGGAGACTGAGAGCTTGGAGGTCCTGCTGTAATATTCTGCCAACGAAGTTCATTATGGAACACAAATTATTACTAAACATGATTATAAAATACTGCGTTTTTGGACTTTAACCACTGTAAGTACAAGAAAGAATAAGAGAAAGAAAACTTTAAATTTAATTATTAACTGTTTCAATTCAGTTGCTAATGAAAAGAATGGTAAAACCTCCCAACATTCTGCACAACTCTTTAAAGGGGATTTCCAGCTCTTTATTATTGTGTTTTACATAAATTTGTGAGATGGATCAAACAAAAAAAAAGCAAATATAATGTTTAGTTTCTAGTATAAATTGAAGCATCATAATTGATATCAGACTTTTAGTCTCAAGTACAGGTCAATCGCCCAAAATAGACTTGATCCTACATTTCATGCAACTTAGTAGTGACTATGAAGACTTTCCTCTCCTGGTGAATGCTGTTATACTTGGGGAAAATTGTAGCTCTCTCCAGATCCACAATATAATATACAGGTTATCTGTTTTCACAGCCTGAGTAGTATTCTCAGTTATGAGTAAGCTAAACTTAATGAAATAGAAATTCAAATTGATGAATGCCCCTTAAAATCAAGGTAGCACAAGAGTAAATTCCAGAGAACAACACAGGGATTATGTGGTCTTATTAAATGCAATACCTTATTTGTCTAAATGTTCTACTCATTAGGATTATCGAGAAGTAGTCAAATGTGTATTTATTTAGTATTTGTTTTTTTTAACCTCAAGTACACTGGACTTTTTTACCCTTTTTATAATTTTATAGATTATACAGTTCAATCAGCCCCAGATGTTGCAGTAGGCTGGTCTACACTGCGTTCTTACAGACTGTCTAGTAAACGAGTATACGAGTGAATGACTACAACTGGCAAAAAGAACAAAAGAGGGGGTCTTCAACAATTGCCTGTCAGGAAAACTGTCTGCTTCATAAGTGGGTGATAGTAATGACTCAGTGAGACAAGTGTGAGAGGAAAGAGGCTTGTAATGCCAGCAGGTCTCACACTTGGCTGAGTTTCTCATGGCTCTTCTCATTCCCAGCCCTGCAGTCTGCAACCTACTGCTGTACAGCCGAGTGGCTCCACATAGCTCATCAGCCATTTTGGAGGCTTCCTTCATTTCCACATTGCCCCTCCTATCTGATTTCCCCAAGGCAAGACAGATAGAAGAAGGGGGGGGGGGGGGGGGGGGGTGTAATGATGCTATCTAATTTTTCCATGTCCTTCTCCAAGTTTCCATCCCTGTGAAATGCTTTTGTACTTTTTTTCTCGCGCTTTTCTTCATTAAAAGAATATTTCCTTAGTCTGCTTATATTAATAAACAAACACTATTTCTTCACCTATGAAAAAGCTGCACATCCTGATGTTATTCAAGGAATGTTTGCCCTTTCACTGAAGGAAGAGTAAGATTGTTATTTGTGGCAGTGGCTATTAAGCATGCTGCATAGCCTTTGTGTTTTTACCCAAGATATTTGATTAAACTGCAATCACAGAGATGTCTAAATTCTTGCACAAAGTTAGTAGAATTAACAATTGTCATCAGTAAGTTTTACACTACAACCTTATCTATGTAGATACCCCGAGGCGCCTGCAGACAAGTGAAGGAACAAGTCACCTTTGCCACAAGTGCCTAGTGTTGTTAGGCACACCTGGATCACGTTTTATTGTAACTCTCCTCTCCTCATTGAGGTACTGCAAAGAAGCTCTGCAAACACAAGATTGGTGTCAACTAGTTCATGACCAGACCTGTCTGTATCTAGAAAAGCAATTTAACTTGCCTCACACTTACATTAGATGTGAAGAGAGTGTGCTTTAGTATACTCAAACAACATTTAATTAATGAATTATTAATGTCATTGAACATCTTTGATGAAGCATGACCATACACCCACACACAGTCACCGTTATTATATTGTACACCTGTTGTAATTGGCCCACTCCTCTTGTTGAATGCCAACTGGGTTTATTTGAAAAAGTCACATGACAATGGGCAGTGGACCTTACCTTGACCCTGGAGTTTTTGTAACAACTATCACTGCAAATCCATTATGAAGTCATTTGTAGCAGATTAAATCCCCTTATTTTACCATTTACCTGCAGAGAGTGTGGCAATATCATGTCGACAGTGGAAAGATGGCCTAGTCTGACTTTCCATTTTTTTTTTAAATGGAAATTATTATGAATGAATGAATAAATCAATTAATTAATTTTCCTATGTTGCTGAAAGACAAACACAAAACATTAAAATTTAAAAATAAATAATTTTATTAACAACAAAATGACATACTTATAAACTAAGCCAACAAACATCCAATTCAAAATACCTCAATACAACAAAAACAAACTGCATGCGGAAGCGCCGCAAACCAAAGATTTGTGCCAGATCGTTTCTCTGCAGCGGTCACAAAGTGGCCCTTCCCTGTGTGGGTGTGTGTGTGTGTGTGTGTGTGTGTGAGAGAGTGAGCGGGTGAAAGAGGCTAAGGTATGTGCTGACATTACGCCCATCCTATATCTGCCCTTAGCTACTAGCAGCTGTCTTTCAGAAGGCTAAATATACTATGTGGCGGCTAGGCTACACGTTATCAGCCTGAGCTAAACCTGCTCACATTACACTGTATTTAAAAAAAAAGAAAAAAAGATTACATTGACAGGGTTCATATGTCAGAAGCCCCCTCATCAGTGTGGAAGGTGGATAGGGGAATTCACACTGGGGGCGAGAAAGGGTAATTTTCTTTATTCGGGTCCTTTTTTTAATTATGTAATGTATTTTTTTTATGGGTGTCGTAAAGGAGCCGGGGGGGTTTGTGTACAATTACACTGTAAGACACTGTAAGTGTTCTACAGTGTAATTGTACTGAGAGTTGTCTGTTCAGTTGAGCAGCAGGAGGTTGATAAAATTATTGTAGTTTTAATAGGGATTGTATTACCTGTGAACATTGCTTTTCGTGAAGCAGTTCTACATGAGTACTCATGAAAGTTCTTGTATTATAGGAAAAAAATTGAAATTTCAAGGATTACAACTCAGTTTAAAATGAATTGTTCAACATTTTGGGAAATATGCTCATTCAATTTCTTGCTGAGAATGAGATGAGAAGATTGATACCGCTTCCGCGTCTGTAGGCTAATGCCAGGAATCAGAACACTGGAAGTAGCTAGCCTAGACCAAAATGTGGAGACCAACGGGTCTGGTTTCCTCGATAAAACCACATGGTTACATTTTACACTTGTTTTTTGTAATGGCTGGAATAAACAAAAGATAATGTGTTCATTTGTGGGCTTTCGCATCGCTTGTAGGCAGATTTCGTCAGTGTGTGACAGAGCCAGTTTAGCTGTTGCCATCGTGTCCACTCTCTGTGATAAGTCAAGCCAACCGGCTACAGGTTGTTTCATCTTTATCGTATAGACATGAGCGTTCCATTGATCAATTCATACCTTGCTGTGAGTAGCAAGTGAGTAACATTTCTGTCTTTCTATATCTATATAAGCTACTTCTTGAAGAGCAAACATTTGTTTGATAAGGAGGCTTATCTCAAACAAGTTTATCATAACCTAATTGTACCTAAATACAGTAATTCTACCTTGTCTACTCTGAAAATAAACATCTTTTTAATAACCAAAATTCCTTGGTGTTTTTACAGTGAGGTGGTATTGTGGATATTAATATAACCTACTCTGAACTTAATGCCAGGGATTTCCATATACTGCATAGGAACTGGTGTCATGAAATCCTCATGGCTAAGTTACGGGAAAGTTGATTTATAACAGTTTAGACATGCTGTGTTTTGATATGTTCAAGGACACACAGACATTCACATAAGTGTCATAGACTACTACTGGTTGTACTAATGCTGAGTTTTTTGCAATCCAAAACCATAAAATACATTTTAAGTAAAGAAAATATGTTCTGATCTTACTAAAATGTGTTAAAGTAATATAAAACAAAGTATACACTCTTATAAAGGAAAAATCTTTCTACCTCTTTTTTCCCTTTCTTCCTCTTTCCCTTTCCGTCCTCTTTCTCATCAGAAGAATACATTAACCCCCATCTCACCCCTGAGGTTGTGACACTAATGCTGACAACTATGAATTGCTCTCGGACTTAATGCACAGCTCGTGGCGTAGAGCAATGTATTCACTTGGCTAAACATTATTATTTCATGCTTTCTCTTTCTGAATCTATATGGCCTTTTTAGCATATTGTAATAGTTAGCAATAAAGCTCAAGTATTGTGATCACGTGGGCTGCATTAATACAGAATGAGTGTGAAGCCCCTTAAAGAATTTGATTATTAAACTGTCCAAATCAAACAAACGTTTTACATAAAATAAGGACTGTTTGGCTAATTGATGTTTTTCATGTTCTTAGGATAAAGGAATGGGTTGACCAGATGCAAAAAGAGTTGATCACATTAACAGACACATCCAGTGGTATGGAAAACCTGATACAGGTAAGCATGTCTTTCTGTTTTTGTTTTTTTTAACTTTTTAACCATTGGATTTTAAAATTGAACTGCAATTCACCTCACTTTTTTTGTGTAAGGCAAGATAAACTTTAATTTAGCTGCAACTTTTATGCATACAGTGGAGCCTAAAACCTTCAGGGCATTATTTGAATGGGAGCAGTTGACTGACATTCAAGAACTAGCATTGCTAGGAGACAACTTCCATGGTGCGCTACTAACTGGGGCATGCCCCCCTTTTTCAACTAGCTCAGTTTGCATTTGTTAGATACCATTTGCAATTTAAGCTGTCTGCCCATTATAAATATTCAACATTTGGGGAGACCTTTGTGCTCTTAAGATGGTATTCCTCTCAGAAAGTGGAAGCTAACAAGCTAGGTTAACTAGCTTACAATTTGAAAGTAAATCTTAGTTGGCCTAGCTTGCTAAGTATGCTGGTTTCTGCCCATCCCAATTGACCAGTACCTACATAGTCTGACGGTACCAACTCTTTATACAGTTAGTAGGCTACATAGTAGTTGTTTAACAGTTTGATAAACTATTTTCTTAGCTCAAATACTTTTATTTCAGTTTGACTGTAAATAAAATCTATTGCAAAGGTTCAGTATTGACAAGAATTTACGTTTGTACTTCAAGTCCTTACTTTTCTTAATCTCTTTAACCTTCCTTGCACGACCTCAGCTGTCACGACACATCCCCAGACTATATAGGCCTCTAGTAGCCTCTCATTAGACATAAGCTGCATCATTCCATTCTGACAGCTCAATGTACATGCTCAGATAATATTGGCGTCACAACTATACAGTGATGGCCATAGTTCTTGCACATGTACAACCATACACAAAGCCACATCTGACAAAAGAGAAAAAGCTTTTGAGATTTACATTGAATGACATAATTTATCTGGCACTTTGCTCCCCGCTCCCTTTGAGAATATATCAGTCGGCTTCAAAAGTCCCATGGCATGGTGCTTTTTTGGATGCTTTATATAGGCTTTAGTGGTTACCTAATACTGTACTGAAGTCTCTGTCCCGAAATTCAACCTTGGTCAAGAATTACAGCCACTAGAGCCAGTCCCACAATGAGATTTTCTTAGGACGTGCCATTTCTGTGTCTGTTGCTATTGAGGAGGAGAGAAGGGGGTGCGGCCTTGACCAACTGCCACTTTGCTTGTTTGAAAGCCATAATGTCTCTCTCTTTCTCATGGAGCAGGCCAAATTCTCAGTGCGTGCAAAGCAGAGAAAGGAGAGGTAACCATGCCCCTTATGACATCATTAGGAGCAATTTTCTAGATGGGTCTGTCTGAGCGTTCATTTTCTTAAGTGCAAAGCAGGATACCCATGGCTCGGTTTTCACCTATCACCATATCTAGCCACTGGGGGACCTTAGGCAGGCTGTGGGAACGCATATTGATGTTAAAAAACCACAAAGTGAAAATTTCATGCTATGGGACCTTTTTAAAGCATCACTGAAATTGTTATAAGACATGTTTTATTTTTAAGCTGTGGCACATCTTGTCACCAGAAATTAAAATTAACATATCTGGCAATATTTTGTTAAACTGAAGCCTCTCAAACAATGGTTTGGGGAACACCCTTATCCAGACAAAATGTGGCCTACTGTACACAACATGCAATATTTAAAAGGGTGATGAAGCTTGCAATGTTGCGTATGCAGGGAATGTTAGACCCAAATACAGAGAGCAGACGGATGTTTTATTGCTTGCTGATTTATTTCATAAAAGAACAGGAAGTACATACCAAACTCCAGAAAGCAACAGACACAAATTCTAAAACCACAGAACAGGATCTCAAAAAAGTGGAACTCGGAGACAAAGGGTAGTCTCCATGCAGGAAAGCACTTAACAGAAACACACAACGGTCTGACAACAGACAAGGTGAACACATAGGCTAAATACACAAGGTAAATGAGAAAACAAGGAACAGGGGACAGTAGGTGTAGCATACCCTCCAAAAGATGGTCTGACGCTTTACTGATGATTTTAAGTTTATTGGGAAACCCCAAACCAACGTAAGAGCTGGTTACAAAAAGAAACAGACACAAACAATGCATTAGCTACATTACGATGTAGATTCAGAGCATTAGCGTTAGCATAGTTTAATACTAGCTTACAAGTTCGGCATTAGCCTATAAAACAACCGGCTAGAAACGGCTACAGTTATTCAAAACTACTTTAAACACCACTAACATTTAATTTTACAGTATTCTGATAAATAATAACCTTTTTCCTCTTTGAAGGGGTGCTATAAAACATTTTATATTTAACTTTGTGGCCGTTACTGTTACATATTTTTCTGTTACAAACAGCAGGAAGCTGTGCCAGTGGGTGATTTTCAGAATAAAAGCCCATTTTATACAGAACAGGAAGAAGACACAAAAAGCTATTTCTTCCATAAAGATAAAACACATACTGGGTTATTTACAGTAGGGCTGGGGAACAGCTGCAACACATTTGAAATGAACAGAGTTATCAAAAAGGCGGGAAAACACAGGAAGTAAAACTAGACAATACAGAAAACCAGACTGTCAAAATAAAACAGGAAACAGAGCAAAATACCAAACGGTAAAAACTACCAAAATAATACAAAACATTAAAACCATTACATGCAAGTTAAAAATGCATGTGGAGAAATTTGTCTTTTTGCTTGTGCTATTCACCCTGTAAACACCGTCTTATATTGTTAATGGTAAACTCAATTTTTAGACTTTAATGCACACAGTTGTGCTTTTTGTCACTTTGAATCGTATTTTCAACTAAAGACCCCAAATGCACAATATGGGTATATTCAGTTCCAACTGAATATACCCATAACTAAATGGAGATTAAATATATACATCCATCCATCTTCATGGAGATTAAATATACAAATTTTACGAAAAATCATCCAGTATAATTTTTGATAACGCAGTCCAAATCTAAAAGACAGGACTATTTCTCTTTAATATTGCGCTGGCACAAAAGCAAAATCCATTGGAAGCCTGGAGGATGAAGACAAATACGTGCACATGCCGCAGCTCTTTGGATGAATGTCGGACAATGAAATCCCTCTAGGCTCTAAATAATTGGCTGTTTGACATTTGTGTTCCTATTTTATTTTGCTGGAGCATATTCCATAGCACAGTAAATGGTCTAGTTGCATAACCTGACGTTGCAATTTAATCACTGCATGTATGTTTTTTTAGATCTTTTTTTTAATGTTTGTTTTTCAGTGAGGTCCAATGAAGAATAGAAGATGACCACTGACGCAGTTTAAAATTTGCATCCTCAGATTGTCTGTGGATAGAAAATATCTTAAGACTAAGAAAACTTGAGGAAGATCAGTTTTAGTTTTAGCAAAACACATGCATGCCACTCATAATTTTGTTTTCTGAACTTTATGTGAAAATGTTTGATTTGTAAAGCCAACCAGTGTTTTTTGGGTGGATTGAGATTTGTAAGCATTAGGCACATCCCCACACCTCATCATCATGCAGCCCCTTTGTTCTTTTAAACTGGACCGCTGCGAGGGCACAGTGAGGAAGCAGAGACAGGGTCCAGGAAAAGAATGCAGAGTCATCTGGCAAAAAAGTTCAGTTTGGCTCAAAGTCTGATACAACACAAAGCTACCACTAAATGGGCTTCTCAAGTATTAATTGATGTCTGAGAACCCTTTAAACTTGTTAATCTGTTACTCAAATTGGCCTTCCTGGGTTATATTACACCGCTACCTGAAAAATCGAATCTAAGTTTCGATCCTGGTAAGGCAGGTGTGTTTTCAGTCTGAATGACTGCTTACTGATGAAGACTTGACATCAAGGACATATATGTTTATTCAGTTTTAGTTCTGCTCATCTCTGACCCCTTCTCTTCTCTTCTGATTGTCTCAGATATATCAGAAACACAGATCTCACTTCAGCGTGGAGTCCAACAATCCAAGGGAACTGGTGGCAACAGCTGCCGGGAATATAGAGAAACTGCTGGCTAACCGCTCCCAAGCACTAAAGGTGAGTGTGATCTCCAAACACAAAAGGATTTTATGGCAAACCTCGCTTCTTAGGGATGTAGAGGAGTTTTGCTTTTTCTACTGCTTTACCAACTTGACCATTAAAAGCTGTTATTGTTTGTTTTGAGATAGGGACGCAAAATGCAAATTCTTGTTGGTTTGTAAGACCAAGCCCAGCGTCTCTCCTAGCAGAGCCCAAGGAAATGCACATCAGAATCAAATCTGTTTTACTACAGTTAGTCGGTTCAGCTTACACAGATACACATATCAGAGCGAAGGCGGCACTACATATTTGTGTCCCTGAAGAACCCACGCATCTAACAATAGTTCCGCATTACATTAGTCCCGTATAACATTAGTTAATTTGCACACAAGTTTGATTTAATACCATGCATTCTCCATGTAAATTCATGTACTGAACCATGACCCCTGTACCATTTCGGTTCAACCATTCCACCCCTAGCACACGACTTGCCTCCATGAGCAGGGTGGATGTGCGCATGTGCGTGTCATTCGGAAAACACAAGACAAAATGGGAGTGTTCTTGCAAAACAGAACATGGCAAAATAATCATTTTTTTCTTGATTGTACTATTTTCGTGATCGATGGGAGCCAAAATCGAAGTTTGATTAATTACACAGCGCTTATATAGAGTCTTAGTTGTTTGCATGTACTTACAGTACCCAAACACCCTTTCACTTCACATTAGTTCAAAAATAGCTGGCGCTCCCAGTCTTGATCAATCCGGCTCCAAGAACCATACATATTCAATTAAAGCCTGGCAGCCTGTTGCCATAGTTACATTATCATTGATTACCCCATCAATCCAGCCTTTTTTTATTTTTCTTACATCCCAATAATTGCCAGGGGATGAGGGATAATTAGTTTTTGGTGTAGTTGTGGCACACCTTGGGAAAGCTCAGTGAATTGATGGCACCAGAATAGAGATATTAAACTACAAGCTCTGTTCTTACATTTTATCAACACCATCTGCTGTTGTTTAGCTCTTTTTTACGAGTTTTTATGATCCAACAGCAAGGGAGGCAGGGATGATTTTCACATCATATGCTGATGTACTTTGTTCCTCTAAGAAAGTATGTTTACTTGTCACTGCATTAGCATTGAATAGATGTTCTGTGGTGGCGTGGTAGCTACTGGACCGTAAATGGTGTTCTGGATAATGAAGTGGAGTTGAGCCTGCATTATGGCCATCAATTTATGTAAGAGACCATAAATAGTTGCTATATTCACTTAGCTGAATCATGAATTGAAATGGAAACGGGCAAAGGACGAGTGCAGCATCTGTAATGTTTTTGACCCGACCTACACTAATCTAATCAATAATTTGCACAGGTTTCAATCTGTCCGCTAATGAATCCCTCCATTTGACTTACTCCCTTCAGTATCCTCGTTCTTTGGTTTCCTGTCATCTGACTTTCCTTCATTCCTTCCTCTTTTCTCACTCCATCCCTTGTTCCATTTGGAAGAGCTGATTACTCACAGCATGACGTGATCATGTAAAAGAGAGATTGAGAGGTTATAGCTTTCTGTCTGGAATAAATTTAATGGCCTGATGTGTATGAGAGAGAAATGATGATGAGTAGAGGGAGAGTGGTAGGAAGTCCATGAGTGCTCTAAGCCACACCTCCCATGAGGCAGCATACAAACAAGCCCCCCCATCCATTAAGATCTTGGCCTTGTAGTAAACAAGTCAACAGGCAGCACTCTCTTCTTGTGGTGTGGTACATTAAAAAAAGTTTCCACGTCCAGATACTACGTCCCTACTCTATCTGTAAAGTGTCTCGAGATAACTCTTGTTATGAATTGATAATATAATTAAAATTGAACTGAATTGAGAGACTGTTGCACAGAATTCTAGTTATTTTGTGATGAGATGCTGCTGCTAGCATTTTTAGACCCAGTTTTCGTAAACCTGCTCCCTCTACTGTAGAAGACATGTATTAATACATTGTGATCTCCATCATAAAAGGCAGCTTAACACTGTAGGAATAAATATTTGAATAACAACAATAAGTAAACCCCTTTGGCACAGAAGCAGCTAAAACATGGCATTATCAGCCACTTCACAAATACAGTAATTGCCTTTAGGCCCTTTTCACATGTAGATTAGGTGACATTTATACAGCGGTGTCCCAGTACGCAGTGGCAGTGAGTGAGCATGCATTTTACCAGAGCCCAGCACCTGTGTATTTCCTGCTTTGATAAATGTTTACCCTGCTGTTTTTACTTTACTTTTCCTGCCTGTGAACAAGTTTCTTTTTAATCTGGATTATCCACTACAGAAACATTTCTTCGACGCTTTTTAGGATTTTCCACCATAGCTTCCGCCACACTCCTAACTGATGCTCCATCTCTATGGTCTTTTCCCCCTTCCTGCCCCCTTTAGCATTGGCTTGTTTGACATAAAACACATCTTTCCGGTGCACCCGTGCGGGAAGGTTGCAACATACATCACAACTCCGGTACACTGTCAAATACAGAGACTTTCCTTTGGTGGTGATAGGCTTATTTGGCATTGTGTGAAGGGCTTAAATGTGACTGACTTTTATTTATTTGGAAAAGTCCTGCACTCAAACTTTAATATTAAGTCGGGACACATCATGCTTTTCCATTTAATGTAGGAAGACTGGACAAGGGGTATATTGGATGAAAACGTAAACTACGCCAGTATTGTCTAAACCAGTCTGGGTAACTTTCTGGAAATCCACTCTTACTTATGACATACTTTGTCTTTAATTTTTATGTTAACAAAGTTTCACTATTCATACAACAGCCAAGCATTTCTGCTTGTTTTTTTCTGAGACCTGACCTTTTGAATCTTCAGCATATCACATCTGTATATCTGTAGAATTAGGAAATCCCACCACAAAGTATTAAAGCTACTGTAAGACATCATGTCACAGCACTTTACAGCCCACTGAAGTTGTCTGTATTTCCACCCCTGCAGATGTACAGTTAAGGCTGTGTTGTGCTTGAAATAAGTAGGATAGACACCGCCTCACTGACTGGTGCCATTTCTCTTTACAATAGGGCAACTTGTCCCCTCTGGCTATGCTTTTTGTGTGTGTGTGTGTTTGTTTGAGCAATTGTCAAGAAATGCAATCCCATTAGAATGATGGCTACTGTCATTAACTTAATCAGGAGCCCACTTGGATTTGCGGTCCTTCAACCTGATATCTGCCCATCCTGTCACCTCAATGCAGCTGCTGCATTTGACATCGGTGCTCCCTCGACATGCAATCTCTCAAATACTTGCAGCTGTGGCTACTAAGACGGAGACAGAGCTTACATCACATCCAAGAAATGTATGGCACAGATCATGTTTTTATTATACTAACTCTAACTCTGTCTTGGGTTGTGTGTGCAAGACAAGAATCACACTTTTCAAAAATGTATTTCAACTGCTTTAATGCAAGATGTTAGCAATTGCAACTTTAACTTTAGAAAAAGTACACACAAGCATCAATGCAGCAGCCTTGCTACACTCATGTCATCAAACTCTTCCCATATTTAGCAAATTTGTGCATGTTCCATGTTTATTCCAAAACATAGATCAGTACTTTCATTTTAAGCATTTGTTTAAAGTATTACAAGTTCACTTATAGAGTCATAGCAATACAAGTAATCAGAGAGAGGAAAATGCTCACTTCCCTGGAAAAGTCATTAGCCAAAACAGGAAATAAAACACAGTATGGGAACTATCAACACATATAGTTTGACTAATCAGGAAAGTGAAAATATACTATATTTACTTCAGTGAAATTAAATAATTTATTAAAATGTCAGTTTATTAAAATAAAGATAAAAATGTATTTATTTAAAGTAACACCGAAAGTGTTAAGCTGTGCCCTTCAAAATAATATCATTTAAAATGCAATATAGATAATGTAGTACAGCCACCCCCATTACAAACCCCTTCATCTAACTTTGAGTCATGTCAGGGGGGAATAGAAGTATGCCCTCCTACTGTAGGAGATTAGCAATACAGTTATTTGTTATTATATTTCTGTGTTTATTTTCCTGTATTTTTATTATGGGCGGCTGTGGCTCAGTGGTAGAGCGGTCGTCTGCCAATCAGGTTGGTGGTTTGATCCATGGCCCTACTGTCCCATGTCAAATTGTCCCCAGGCAAGACACTGATCCCCAAGTTGCCCCCAATGTTGGCCAATGGTGTGTAAATGTGTGTGTGAGTGTTTATCTGATTAGCGGGTTGCACCTTGTACGGCAGCCTCGGCCACAGTGTATGAATGTGTGTGAATGGTGACTGTACTATGTAAAAGCGCTTTGAGTAGTTGTTAAGACTAGAAAAACGCAATATAACAGTCCATTTATCATCCTAATTAATGCTACTTTTTTAAATTGTGACTGCTATAACTGCTACTCTCTACTGTACAATATACAATATTTACACATACACCCAGACAACAGTAGAAGTGCAGAATAACCCTCAATTAGGAGTAACCAATGTCGGGCAACAACTTTACGCAACTACACTCTAGTCTAAAGTCTAAAAAAAAGTCTTCCAGTACGTGTAGGCCATTTGTTTGGTTTTGCTAAAATGTATTGCTCTGCTGGAGTGTTTACCTTCAGTGTAGCTGGAGGAATTGGTGCTCATTTTCTTCCATCCAGTAAATTATTTCACAAAGCCCAAGTGGAGTGTTTATATATCAGTGCACACTTTACGCTCTGCATACTGAAAGTTTTGTCTCCAATGTATCAAAGATGTCCAAGAAACGTTGATTTCTATACACCACGTACTGTATATATGTTCGTTGAGTTTGAGTGTGCACTGGTGGAACATTTGTTGCTGTTTAGTTCTACATAATGAGAATGGGGAATGGCACAGTTTTATTGATAATTATTCTGCTGTCTTCTTTTCTTTTTCAATTTTTTATGTATGAAAGGCTGTAAATGTATAGCTTTCTCTCCCTTATACAGTGTTTGTAACATCACTCCTCACCCGTCTGTTTCAACCAAAAGCGTGATCCGACTGACAAAATAATTTTGTTTCCAAGCTACTCATGGGCGATCAAAGAACTTGACTCTGTCATGTTGCGTCACCATATTCTGCAGTCAGTGTGCATTGTCCTCTTAGAAGGTTGTCAAACGAAACTGGAATTTCCAACAGGAAAGAAACCAACGCACTGCAGAGACAACAGCAACACTTTAACCCTGTGTGTGTGTGTGTGTGTGTGTGTGTGTGTGTGTGTGTGTGTGTGTGCGCGTGCGTGTGTGGCTTTTAAGCTGGTTTCTCCTTCAGACTGGCTTTTTCAGAGTAAATGGATTATGAAACATTATGACATGTTGTTCTTGTTATGTTGTCCTTCTGTACACATAGAACTGTGCGTGTGTGTGGTCTCCTAGATCTCATTGATACATTAGAAGATGATGAAGAAGAAGGTCAGATTCTATAGGCGGCTCCTGTCATATCTTAATTTCACTCCTGAAGAAACTATGGAGATAAGTCCCTGAACCTTTGCAGACACCCAGGCTCCACTTGGAGCCATCCTGGAGATCTCTATGCTCACACACGCAAGTGCAATCACCTTTTCCTAACTTTTCAACCTTTCTGAGCCTTTGTTCACAACCCTAAATTCATCAATCTCCATCTCCGTTCTTGTCACATAGTATTTAATTTATCCTGTTCTGTGTCTTTTTTATTTCATTCCTTCCTCCAACCCTGTCCTTACATCCTCATTGCTCATACAGTAACTCCCTCTTAACTTCCCTTCCCATAACTTCACCCTGACTCTCTGTCACTCCGGATTCCCATTTTGCTATTTTTGTCTTGCCCCAAGATCGTCTTTTCTCCCTTTCTGTCTTTTCTTATTTCTTCCCCTTTTGTGTGTGTGTGTGTGTGTGTGTGTGTGTGTCTGTGTGGCAGAGTTTGAATATGGATGATCATTTTTTCTTAAAGTAAGACAATGTTTTGCTTTAAAATCTGATCCCTCTCTCCGTCTTGTCTGTTGTCTCTATCTTCAACGTCTCTTTCCTCTTCGGGCCTTTCTATCCAGAGATGTAATGCTTTTATAGTGTGTTAAAAATAAACCAGCATGTTTGTTTATTTTTTTACCATATCTAACCATTTACCAAACATGTAAGCAACTAGAAATTGCTTATTTAATACTTTATTTCTTCTAAAATCATAATCGTCTTGCTTCAGTCTGTTTTTTACGAGATTGTATTTGCGCCTCTTTCCACTTAAATTCCAGAAATTAGTAGTTCACACCTACCTGCGCTGGCGCCTTTTCTTACACTAAAGACCCCATTTAGACCTGACTTTACCAAGCAATTTGTGATTATGCTATTTGTATAAGGAAAAAAAAAGAATATTAATTCAATGTTTAAATGCACACAGAATGCATTGTGATCTGAATGTGATGTGATCAGCCAGCCCACATGTGGAAGTAAAAGGAAAAAACTTTTAGTTAAGATAAGATAAGATAATTTGTTTATTAGTCCCCAATGGGGAAATTACTGCACTACACTCTGTGTACACACTTTTTTTGTTAGTACTCACACACAGGCCTGAAATACACACACATGCTCAGGACCTATACATGCACTATACATGGAGAGATGTCAGAGTGAGTGGGCTGCCAGCTGAACCAGCGCCCTGAGCGGTCGGGGGGGTACGGTGCCTTGCTCAAGGGCACCTGGCAGTGCCCAGGAGGTGAACTGGCATCTCTCCAGCCACCAATCCACGCTCCCAACTTTTTGGGTCCATACGGGGATTTGAACCAGTGACCCTCCGGTTCCCAACCCAACTCCCTATGGACTGAGCTACTGCCACCCCCAAGTTAGCAAGTTACTAAGTCTCCCCTCACAAAAAGGGATTTGAAAAGGAATGACGCAAATCCATTATGAATAAACGTCAATGACTGACTGACTTAATCATAGAAACTGACCGAAGTGCTCACCACACTGTTTTCCTCCTCCAATCTGTATCCGTCTCTTTGTATGTCTGCGACTCAGATCCTCCTCCTCCGTTGTACTACAAGGTCAAGGTAACTTTATTATTCCCAAGGGGCAATTGTTTGTACAGCCAGCAGACAGACATGAGGACATTACACACAATAATACAGCAAAACATGAGATACTGACAGTCTAAAACACAATATTAAATAAAATACAAACACTTTGTTGGAGTAGATGTGGGAGAGAGTGGGGAAGTTTATGCCTGCAATCTTGCTACGTGTCTTGACGATAGTCTCTAGTCATTTTTTGACTACGCTCCAACTGCCCCCTTCATTACATCCATCCTGAGCTCACATGTAGCTGTGGCCTGATGATTAATATTGAATCAACTCACACATATGGCACATACACTCAAGACAGCTTTAGTCCATTTGTTCATTACATTGACCTGGGCTTTTTATAACCCGCTTTGACAGTAGATTTTTCTGATATCCAAGCCACCTCCGACTCCTCTGCTTCTGTTCTTATCAATTATTAAACCGTTCCTCTTAACCAATCCAATTTGTAGGGGGCCTGTGGTTAACCACCCCCAGTGGAATAGGCCATTTCTCTTCCAATGGTGACACGGGCAGAGATCTCCAGATATTTTCATTTATAATAAAAAAGGAGCAATATGTTTGAGAGAAAGCTATGCCAATTGAGTGAGGTATTTTTACTCCTTTCTAAATCTGGAAAAAAAAAATTTCAACGAAAAGGTGACCGTATCAGGCTGATTACTAAATTGAAATAATTTGCATCTAAATATAATTTTTAACCTCATTAAATTGAGTGTCTTAATTTAAGATATTTTTCACAGCGTAACAAATCAGCGAATAATGGGACCTCACAGAAAACACTGATACAAAAAGTAATTGAGTAAATGAGTTAGATCTGAACTAAAGTTATAATCATAAAATATAGTCATGAACTCAAAACCCTATTTTGGATTCTGTTTATTGTCTGCATATTCCTGCAATAGCCAGTCAGTGCAATTATATCAGTAATTATGTCTGTATATTAGTTTTTACTGGTGGGGGGGAACTCTACCATTCAGATTACCTAAAAGCCACCCTGTGTTTCAACTGGTCAAACACCTAATGATGTATACAGGCAAAGATAGCCCTCTGGGCTAATGTGTGCTAACTAATGTAGCCGAGGGGAATCTGAACCAGCGTAAACCAAGACCAAGACCAATATTAACTGCAGCACACACAGGATCACTTCTTCCATTTTTACCCTTCACGATAAAAGCCAAACTTAAATTTACTCAGAACGTTTCACTCACAATATGCCAAGGTCATTTTTTTTTCTGACACTAGATATGAAACAATAGCCAGTAAATTGCTGTGACCTGGGAATTCACCACTTCTAAGCAGAAGGCAAAAGATAATGTTATATCGGAGTCTGACTGAGGAAGGTCTCTCTTCCTCGGGGCAGCTGCCTCTGTCTCAATCAGACTCACCCTGGGTTTGGTTTTGCACCGCCTGTACCCGTCATTGACATCTTCACAGAGCAGACAGGACGACATGACTTAACGAATGATTTGAACTCAAATATTCGACTTTTAAGATGGAGCCCTATTAGCAACGTAACCATCTATGCTGCGTCCTGCTGTTGTGTGTTACTTTCATCACTGATCTTGATAAATGAAGTTTACTTCTGACTCACTTTTAATTTGCTTTACATGTTAGTGCAGTTGTTTCAATTTTAAATGATTACATAAGTATTGGCACATTCTTAGTATCACCATGTAAATGTAAAATCCTTACAATCTTTGCTTTTGACATTAAAAAGCCAAGGGGAAATTGCACTAGTATCTGATAGCTTGTCTTAAGGTGTCCTGCAGATTAAAATCACAGACAAAGAGTAAGAAAAAAAAAGAGTGAGGTTCTTTGTGACGTTTTTCTGAAGTAAAGCAAAAGAAAAACAAATTGACCATCCAAGAGTGAATGGGAAAGCATAAGGGTAAGATACAATGCAGGACTACAACAGACAGCTGAGGACTGGGCCATTTGAATATTGATTGGTGTGGGTTATTTCAGGCCTGGGAATGCATTAGCGCTTTGGCAGCAGATCCAAAAAGGCTTTGGCTAGCCATCAGAATATGAGCCAGAATTGGTGGCTTTAAAAAAAAAAACTAAAATAATGGTTGTTTTCCAACCTTGTGAGTGGGCTGTTTGCATTGGCATAGGGGGGAAGGTTTAAGTTGAGCCTTAATTTCTGAGGTGGAAGATGGGCTGTTCTACAATGGGAAGATAATGAACAAAACGTTGCCGGTCTCTTGTGTCGCCATCGCATGGGAGCTTTTGCTTTCCACAGTGCATGGACCACAGATGCAGCAGGTAACCATGACACCCTGGTTGCTAAGCAGCATGGGCATCATAAACAGATTCCTTACTCCGAAAAAGAATCACTTCTCATTTTCTCTTTCTCCCGCTCACTCTCTCGCCCACTTTTCCACTCTGGGCAAACAAAATGTGAAAACTTTCATTCATGCATGCTTTAAACACTCTAGTAGCATACATGTTCATTAAACTGTCAAAAAAGGATAAGAGCAAGAGCTTGAGTTTTTGAATAGAGCTCTTTTAACTGTTGTTATGTAGTGGTGCATAATTACAGAGGAATCACTGAGCTCCAGTGTCTGGAAGTGCGTTATTAAAGCAACACTGGATGACATGCTGTTAGTCATTAGACACTGCTGTTAAAGTCCTAATCACAGAGTAGGCACACAGTCACACACACACACACACACACACACACACACACACACACACACACAAGGCTCACACGTTATTTTTGTAGGATAATGTCTCCAATTCCCCCATGAGTGCATATCCACTCAAACATCATATGCCATAATAATTTCCATAATGTTTTATTTCTGATGGCATTCAGAAGAGAGCCCGTTATTCAATTAGTCACTAAACCCAATTATGTCGTTTCAAAGCATACCTTTCATTGAATTGTGGATTGAATGAACTCAAAATTCACATTCCATTACAAAATTGCAGAATAAATAACATAAAGGATTATTAATGCCAGGTAATTTATACAGATGGCATCCCATGCTACAGTGGGTTGTCTCAGAGTAACTAGCTTGTTGCAGATTGATCTGAATGATTAATATTGGTAGTAGTCTTGAGGCACTGAAATATGACCTACTTCAGTCAGTGACAAATTGCACAGTGAAGGGCACTATGTTAGTATTGGAGCTCATACTCAATTATGGGATGGGGAAGTATTAATGGAACACACACAGAAAGAAACTATACAAATTATGGTTATTTTCAATGTTTTTCAAATGTATTTAAAAGACCGGCCATACATTTACAGTGCACTATAATAGTTAACTCACTATATAATAATCCTGTATTGTTTGATTATTTATATATTCATCACAATTGTCAGTTTCATTACAGCATCTACTTTGCAGAAATATTTGCACAATTCACTTTGATTTATATATTTATATACATTTATTAATGCCATCTTCCCTATTTGTTATTTCATTTGTTATTGATTGATTGATTGCTTGCTTGATTGATTGATTGATTTTACTCAAATCCTTCTTTTTCTGTTAGCCAGTTCTCGAGGTGTTGTAACATTTGACTTATCTTTTGCAATCATACGAAGCACTTACATGCTGTCTCGCTAGGAGTGGCGCCGTCACATTTAAATTACGATCGTCTACGGCTGCCAAAATGGCTAACCCCTCTGTGTGTCAATCATAGATCCTCGGTCGTAGCTCCTATATCTGCTGTAAGGCTCAGGTAGTCTTGCTTTTGAGTGGCTACTCTACTGCTCTACATTTGCATGCAGAGTAGTATGAAACATTAAAAAATGGCAACCTTAGCCAACAGTGTACACACAAAAAATCACAAAAACATAGGAATTAAAAAAAAAAAAAAATGTCTCAGTCTCCAAAAACTATTAACATATCTATATGTTGCAGAAAATGTTGAATCAGTGAGATGGATTTTGGCCACCAGTGACTCATTATTCACCACTTCCTAGAGTGGGTGTATGTGTGTGTATATCATGGGTCTTGTTGCTTTTGTCAGCCCAGCTGTCGCACACTCTGTGTCTCTGCGGCTCCAGCTTTGTGTTTGTCAACTCTGTTTTCTTACATGAAACGTATTAGATGTACAGTATATGCATACAAAGAGGGAGTGTACATTTGATGAGTCTCTCTTATAATTTCTCTCTCTCTCTCTCTCTCTCTCTCTCTCTCTCTCTCTCTCTCTATCCCCTCTCTCTCTCTCTCTCTCTCTATCCCCTCTCTCTCTCTCTCCCCCCTCTCTCTCTCTCTCTCTCTCTCTCTCTCTCTCTCTCCCCCCTCTCTCTCTCTCTCTCCCTCTCTGTCATATTCAGTCCCATTCAGGCATAGACAGTAGCAGCTGTGCTACAGAATACACGTGTCTCCGTGCGACATGGAAAATAATAGTTGACATTATTTTGTCTTTAGAATTCAGAAATATATCTTTTTTCTTTGGTGGCTTGATGTACTGTATCAACAACAGCGCAGTGGCATGAGCACTGAAACTGAAACAAGGTGGAGTGTGAAATGATTGTTGACAATACATTCACTCAAAACACTTACCAAAACACTATCTTACAGTTGAACTGGAAGCTAAAGTAGGCAGCATTAAACATCCATCCAGAGACTAGCATCAGTCTCTAACAGGTCCCTTCCTGCAAAAGTGGTAAGGGCTACTTCCTGTTGAAAATAACAGGGTTGTAGTAAGTAGGGTTAATCCATCAACTTGCATGCACTTACTGTACTTTACAGGTGTTTTCTTACTTGTGCCAGTCTGCCTGTGGCTGAAAGTGCAAATGTATCACTCTCTCTTCCCCTGTTCTTTCTCACCACTCTCCTCCTGGCTCCCTACAGGCTGAGCAGGATAGATCTGACTAAAGTGCTGCCAGTCACAACAGCAGATGCTCATGTTTCCTCAGCTCTCCTGTCCCTATCTCCCAGCACATCAGTGAGATGGCAGGTGTGTGTGTGTGTGTTTGTGTGTTCTGTCATGGCAGGACTAGATGTCTTCTAATCAAACTGCCACAAACGTGTGTCAGAAAAGAAAGAGTGTGTGTTTACACAGGACATCTCTTGCTTACAAAATGCAAAATTAGACAAGTTGCAGAGCACAGCGTTTTGAATGAATTACCCAGTGCTCTTAGATAGCAAACATAAAGGATGCCGTTTTTGACAGCTGAGGTAGATTTGTGTACTGTACATGTACTGTATGTTTGTGTGAAAACCAGTTAATATTATGGCTCATTTCTTTGAGCCCTCCCTCTCTCCATTCCTTCAAACGCTCTAAGACTCATCTAGATTTAACAAATCTGTCCTATATTGTAACTGCAGTGAGTCCTGTGAATGATCACTGGTGTTTGTATTATAAACAAATAAACACATGGATCAATAATTGTTCCATTCTTTCTCTTTAATTTTCTCATAAAAAAAGGCTGTTGGACAAATGTCTGTCAAACACCATTCTGCATTGATAAATTTTGTATTTGCTAGTACTTTTTGGCCCAATCTTATACATCAAATTATTTAGTTTATATTTTAAAAGTTTTCAGAAAACACCTTTGTTGTAGCAAAGATAAATCCATTTGTATCTGCATGTGGTGACGTCAGTAGGAGATGCAAGGCATTACAGCGGAGTGGACATAATACATTTTCCCCAAACAAAAGCCAAACACACACATGCACACACTCGTTCTATGTATTGTGTGTGCATACAGTAGATTTAGGGGACATCTGTGTACAGTGGACAGTTCTCTTTTTTTTTCTTCTTTTTTCTTTTTTTAATTATTTTTGGGGAATTGTTAGGACCCAACATAAGACAAACATGGCACCAGCGTTATAAGTGTCCAATTTCTCCTCACAGGAACTGAAACCACAGTTAGACTCTTTATTCTCATGCATCACAGCATGAACCAGGCACACTATAGATCATCTTCGTTATCTGTTCTGTACCTCTGCAATATGCTCTCATTAGTCATTCTATAGTAGCTTGCTGATATGAAAAAACGTTATGCCAGCTCATTAGCAAGTCGGTATATTTGTTGGCTTATTTATTCTCATTACTTACAGCCCTTTCTATTGATAGGCTGGAGTTTCTTTTCCAAATTTGGAATTTGGCATCACATTTTTGTGGATTTGTGTTGCATCTTACATGCATTCATATGACACTTTGAGATGTGAAACTTGTGAAATCATGCAAATCTGACACCACTTAAAGGCTTGGCAAGACAATGCTGCAAGACTGACTTTAACATGAAAGAAGAGGGAATAAACTGCAACTGCTGTTGACCTTTGACTCTTTGACCTGTTGGTCTGCTGCAGAGATCCTCATTAATTAATGTCTGATCCTCTGGTGTGTGTGTGTGTGTACACATATTCTTTGTAAATCTTCAACATCATTACCCAAAAGAACCAAGGAGGCCTGTCTTGTTGCACGATCCAAATTGTCTTGCAATATTCAGAGTGTAACATTAGCTTGCTAGGTCCCCGTTGCTGTTCCTAGAATCGACTGGAGTTTACAGCGTATACACAAAGAAAGCAGAAGATGAGGGACCACTGCCGGAACTATCCGGTAAATGAGCCATTGTCAATCCAGACTAAGTTAAGGATCAAGATTGGGGACTTTTTGCAATTGCTCACGGCTCTTACAAAATCAATGTAGTCTGAGGTGATTGTAATTCTGAGGATATAGACTTGAAACAAAAACTACTGTAAAATACACTTTTAGCCAAAGCTGACGGTCAGTGTGGCTAGCAATATTTATTAAAACTGAAGTTGATAGATTCCCCTAGAAACATGTGACATGGATAACTGAAAAGCAAACCTGAAATGCGCCGGATGTAAAACAAAATAAATGTGACTGTAATGACAAACCCTATTGACACACACCTGTGAATATGGTAGCAATTGTTTCCAACTTGCTGTTGTATGGACTTCAGAAATACAAACCTATTGGCCAATTATAGCATTTAATTTTTGTGATGATGCTTTAAGCTTGAATACAGTAGAAGTGCTTCCAGAGTAAATCACAGTTGATGGATTTGTGACCACAGTATCTGGTTAGTAGTTTGTGAGAGTGATGGAAACACACAACCCAATCTGTCTTTCCACCAATAAAATTTTACATGCTTTACATTGCAACAACTAGTAACGTTAGAATAACTACAGTACCACATTTCAAATTTTGCTCTCGCAAGAACTCTGGATTTCCAGGGTACATCCCCCTTCTATTACAACATTATTCTTATTTTCATGACTCTTCATGCATCCACACACAAGCATTTTTTTTAGCAATATGGCTCTTAACAGGTGGGTTATTGCAGTCTCAGTAGCCAAAGTAGCAGTGCTTTGCCTTTCTGAGAATATAGTTTCTAGTTAGTGTGCGGTTTGAATATGGCTGTGTCTCATGTGACCTTGTTATTTGTACACCCTGTGACTATACAAATCACAACATGTAAATAGGAAGATGTTGGGGTTATTTTGTCACTTATTGGAATCAGTAGCTAGTTGGAACCATGTACCTGCAGGATCTTTGCTAGGCTAAGCTGATGCTGTGGGACAGTCAGACAGAGATACTGCATGCATAAAGATGAGAAGGGTATGAATCGACTTGTCTAACTCTTGGGGATATGGGGAATAAGCTAAAGTCCCACTTGCACGCTTTTCTTTCCTTCCTTAACCACACAGACACACATATCTCTATTTCAGCCTGGCTTCTTTGCTAGCCAGGAGGCCTACTGTCTGTGACAGTTGCTGCTACATTTCTCCCCTAATTTGACACAACTGAGTGGCTGTCGAGGTAATAGTGTTTCTGACCACAAGAGTGCCAGCCCCCGGCGTGGATTATGGGGCGCCATGGTGTACAGGCACAACGGGCAAACTGAAGCAAGATCTGCAGGAGGGAGTTTTCATTATCACAAATTAGCTTCGGCGCCAATTGATTGTGCATTAGGAGGGGGGACTTATCTTTGAGGGGGAATGAAGGAGCACTGTTGCATTAGAAATGTCCATTTAAAGGACGACTAAATGTTTGGAGTCACTTTAGATGATTTATGTTTTTTTTTTCCTTTGGTGTTTTCTCAACCACCAGGCTGTTAATCACATGGATTATGCACATTGTGTCTTATTGTGAGGGTACAATGATATCAGCCAAGTGGTTTAAGATTTGTAGTGCTTTTTGATAAGTGATTCCAAAATTGCAAACAAAGACAAATGCACAGTTTGTGTCATGTTTCAGTTCTGATGTTGTGCCCAAACACTGCGACTAATATCCCAGTCTGCAATTCACAGTCAGACTTGGCTCTGCCCCTGTGATTCTTGGGACTGTCTCATTTAATTTCACCGCAAAAATTAATATAATAATTCATTGTTTCAACCCCCTCCTCCTCCTCTCATTTCATAAATTAATTAACTGCTTTGCCCCCATCAAGTCTCTGCTCTTTCTGTGTAACTTGAAACCCATGGTGCCATACACTTAGGCAGGAAGAGCCGGATTTGATATTTCCCAGGGGAAATTAGTAGTACAGTGCATTTCTGGATCAGGTACAGATTAAAAGATAAGCCTATTATAAACCCATTAACCCAGTCATTAGGACAAAATCTGTGGGAAAAAATTGATTAGGTGGGTGTCTAATTTTAACACAACCTTGTGTCACACAGCTAGCACTTATTAATGCCTGCAGATGCTAAGAGGAAATGAGGTATTTTCCCTTGAACATGCACTGTTTCTGCATTAGCAGTACTCTCCTTGTCATGGGGTTAAATGTTTTCACATGTATTGAATTCGCATTCTGATAATTAATTATCCATATTTTCTGGTCATGGCTTTTCAAATCTCTAAATCAGCTAATGTGAAAGTTGTCAACCTTGGACAAAGTGCTAGTTGTGGCCAAAGCTATAATGTATGATGGTGACAGTAATGTAGCTGTTGGGCCAAAAGTCATGTTAAACATTATCTAACATACTGTATTCCCCTCTCCTTCTACACTCTCCTCTTCCTCTGTCTTCTCTTAGAGGTTGGCAACAGAAGCAGAAAAGTTTCAAATGGAGCACGAGTGGAGGGACACCAGTGAGGTGAGTGAGCAGCTGGAGCCTGATCGAATATGTTCATTAACACTGGCTGCTTTACAACACAGGTCAAGTGGTGCCGTGAACTCCAGAAGAGGAGTGGGGGGGGGAGGAGACATGTTATTTATGATCCAGTATGATTGTAATAATTGGATGGCAAATCTCATTTTAGTGACAGTAGTGCTGTAATGACTCTACCAGATTGAATTTCATTATTTTATATTATAGGCAGAAACAACTTGCATGCTTATGATGAGCAGACACACGTACTGCTTACTCCGATATTGCCCATTAATCATAGTGATAAGAATACGTTGGGGAATGTACAAAACATAATATGAACACATTATTATTTTACCCATGTAATTACTTTGCCCGATTTCTGGTCCAGTGAATGCAGGGCCCCGTTCCACAGTGGTAGTAAAGAATTACAATGCAGCTCTCTCAGCTCTTCTGTGTTTTAGCTCTGACCATTTCATAATTAATGCAAATTACAAATTTCCTGCCCTTGCTTTGCAATCAGAAAAGCCTCTTGCTCTTGGCAGCCAGTTAACAAATGATATCGTGTTTACATACTGTGGCGGAAGAACTTCAAAGAAATTAAAAAAAACTCTTGAGTGTTATTTGACAATCCTTAATGATCTTTTCTATTAGAAAATCCCATTATTCAACGTCTTGCATGCTGCGTTGCACTGAGAAAACAGGGAAGGAAATGCGTTCATTTATTGCTGTATTACTCACTCAGTTTGATATTCCTTTGGCCCTAGATGCTTGGTTAGTTACAGTAATTCATTTTTTTGTTTAATGTTACAGGGATTTCTGCAATAACTGAATCCATTGAACATTCTCCAGTATTGTAAATGGGCATAGTGGGTGATATAGGGACTGAATACTAAGAGCATAAAGTCATGTTCTCTGGTACACTGTGTAGTTTTGCTATAGATATGCCTGAGGCTCTGTGCTCTGCACAAATGTAGTAAATTCCTCCTGATATGTCCTCTGTTTGAACCTGTTGTTTCGGAGTATGTACTAAGGCATTTAGTGGCTTCAGAGATTTGTATTATTTTGATAGAGATAAGAGCTTTGCAAGGCTTGTCGCCTCTACAGTTGACAGATATGAATCTCATCCCTGGACAGCTCAAGCATTGTTGTTGTCATTGTTATGTTCGAAAGAGAATGTGATGGTCTTGTATATGTAACCACAGCTGTAGTGTAACATCAGAAAATGCTGTGCCTCTTCAGCTCAGCCCTGCATGAACCCGTGTGTATTTTCATTGAACACAGAGAATATGTGTCTATTTGTGTACTGTATATCAGCCTTTAGCATCGGCCAAACGTCTAATGAGAGCACAGGTTATGTTTCTACAAAAGATAAGGCTGCCTGATTGACGGTCATTGCACACAGAAATTATTTTAACTCGGGATGTGGACATCTTCTGTGGGATTTTATATTTTCAGTTTCTTCTATTTAAAGCCATTGATTGAAGATGCAATGCAAGCCTCTACAAAACCATTATAACCAAAACTGATGCCACCTTGGCTTTGACACATGTACATATTTAAAAGACAATATTGTAAATCTTAATATGTGCTTGAAAATGTGTTCATTACGGTTGCCTTTTCAATTAAAATATTGGACTCAAAGCTAAAAAGCAATTATATATACTGCAATCACTTGAAATAACACATTCACAGTTTGAAGCACAAAGTAGGCCTTCTCAAACATGCATACATATTGGATGGATTTGTATCATAGTAAATAATTTGAAATACCTACAGGAGCATGCATGTGTGTTTATGTGCATGCGTCTGTTCTCTGTCACCTCTGATAACTGGAACAACTACTACTGGGCACCTCTCCCTGTTGAGTTTAAACACTTGAAAGCTGTGACAACTGTGTGCCTGCTCAGTGTAATACATTGCCTTTGGCCCTATTTACACTTGGTATTAGAATACAAGCTGGATCCAGCTTCTCTAAACAAGTCAATTTGATTACATTGTTTGTGTTTAATTCTGCTTATTGGTAGATCTTGTCTTCATTTTGATTTGCTCTCAGGTTTATGTAAGAGTGGGTTTGAAGGTGGCACTGTCAAATATAAATATTGCATATTATTAAATGGGATACTTCACAACCCGTATTAACTTTCATATGAGAAGAAAAAGGGCATTTTTATGACTCCATTAACAGAACAATGTTTGGTGCTGCTGTGAATGTGAGGAAAAAGCACCATCACTTTTTTTTCAGTGAGTGGATTGGAAATTGAATGAGTCATTAGGTTTTTACAAATTTAGACATAAACTGCAGTTACACCTGCCAGAGATTGAATTGCAATATCTTAACAAGTATATTCCAGAAAATAAATTTAGATGTCAAACACCCATCACAAGATGCCACATAAGTAATAGCGTAAATCATTTATTTATTTCTTAAACCTTCCCCTACCTACAAGCCTTTCGCCATCTCTCACACATCAAGTGTTCTTGCGAGGCTGCGGGGGTGTGACCTCAGCGTTATGGTCACTGCTTACCCCCAATTTCCACAGGATGCGTGACGGCTGTGGATTGGCTCCGCTGCGTGACGGCTCCGTGCTCCGCCGTCCATCAGTACCCACCAGGTCTAGAATTGTTGCGGGAACACGGCCATGACTGACAGCTGAAGTCTCAAGGACCCACGAAATCTCGCAAATTCATGTAGAAAAGAACCACAAAAACAACAACAGTTTCTTTCCATCCAGAGGAGTAGAGGGGAAACAACTCTGTGCTGTGTTTTCAAGGTGTAGTGCAGGGAAATTTGATCCGCCGTGAGCATGGTCTTGTGCTGAATTGCTAACCCCCAATTTCCACAGGGATGCAAAACCGCGTCGGAGTCATTAGGTTTCCATTAAAGTCAATGTGTGTACTTCCAGGGACTGTGGAACAGCTGCGTCCTGACTCCATCCCAGCTCCGTCAATCCGCAGCCTTCCAGAGTAGATCCGCAGAGCTTCTATTTTTGCCGGACGCCAGAGATCTCCGCAGCAATTCAGCATCCGGCAGCTAGAGCGGGACAGGAGGTCGAGCACAGAAACAAAATAAAACTTCCGGTTAATAAAAAACTCACAGCGGATCATATTTCCCTGCCCTACACCTTGAAAACACAGAGTTGTTTCCCCTTTACTCTTCTGGATGGAAACTAACTTTTGTTATTTTTGTGGTTCAATTCTACATGAATTTGCGAGATCTCGTGGGTCCTCGAGACTTCAGCTGTCAGTCATGGCCGCTGCCGTTTCGCAACAAATCCGGACCTGGTGGGCATTGACGGACGGCGGACCACAGAGCCGTCAGGCAGCTGAGTCAATCCGCAGCCTTTACGCATCCTGTGGAAATTGGGTGTGCACATTGTCTGCAGTAGCATGACCTGACCTGAAAGAACATCATGGGGCAATCTCCTCATATTAGTGTGTATGTATTTGATTGCATGTGCAGTATATGTGCACTAGACCTACACTTTGCACAAATTGTTTCACCTGCATGTCTCCTGATATATCTAACTCGACAGAAACAAAACAGAGAGCAGATGCTAGCCTTTGACACAGATTATAAAGTGTAATCGCTTCTTGTGTGCTAATTGCAAACAATTTAAACTAAGGTTACAGTGGCAGGAGAAGTCACTGATTGCTTTTGCAACTCCAGAATTGGTAGGCAGTTGGTGGGAGTCAGTGAACCAGCTCTGTGGCTCCAGGGCATCCTTGTGTCAGCAGCTAGCCTAGCTTGTTAGCGCCCTCCTAGGCTGTGTACCGACAGGAAGCCCAGCAGTGTGCGATCAAAACAACACCACTTACTTCACTGATCCTCAGTGTCAAACACACATTGTTGCCCTGCAAGGAAATATAGATTTAGATTACATTTGCAGTTGCAGATGTAACAAAAAAAAACAAGTATGATAGCTTTACTTACTTCATGTCATCTTTTCAGATTCGAATTCAGACATTTTTAAAGAAGGATGTTTAGCATCTGCTGGCAGTTCCTCCATCAGTTTGGTTCCATTTGATATTTTTCCGGCCTAGATGTAAGTACTATACGTTGCCTAGGCTTTCCCCGAATGTAATCTTAATAGCAAATATTGCTTCTAATGGGACTTTTAGTCTTTGCTATTCCTAACAAAAAAGTAAAAAAGGAAATACAAGAGACAGAATAATTAAGTGTGATTTGATATTTGATCAGGTATGACACATTTTTGCACCTATTTTAAGACTTGTAAACTGACTTGTGGATTTTATGAGCAACTTAACTGCTAGAAATCTTGTTTTTGCTTTTCACCTTCCAACAGTGATGCATAAGTGTACTTGGGGTACATTGTGAAATCACTGTTGTATGTGGTCACCAGTGCAACAAGGCCACTCTTACCTACTGTGTTAAACATTCAAACTTTCAACCAGAGAGGGCAGTAAAATGCTGTTTTTTTAGCCTGGTATTAAGTTGCTTTTCAAAGACATATACTGTGTTTATTGCTCATCTTTTTCTGTTTCTTTTTCAATCTCTTTGCAGGTTGACAAAATGGTTTACTACAATGCCAAAGATGACGTAAGTACAACTTAATCCCAATATTTTGATAATTTGTCAGTGTAGTTAGAGATGTAAAATCTCAAATATAACACCACAAGCAATCAATATCCAGTCCTCCAGAGAGTATCACCATGGCAACAATCCTGATCACAGATTTTATTGATAGCCTTTAATAATCTGTGAAAAGAAATCACTGTATGCGTTTAGGAATAAATTATGTTGTATCCATACTTGAAGTATAGGTAGGTGAAGTGAAGGTATGCATATACGTATAACCAGTTGCCTTCGTTCAAATCACCAGTATATGTTTTGGGCCCTATACTCATAAACAAGTATAGGGCTTGAGACATTGAATGCCTCCCTTGGCCTCAGACGTCATCTGTCTCCTCTAAACAGGGATCATCATCTAATGCCCCTCCACTGTCTCAGTGGGAAGGAACCACACACCCAGAGCACACTAATGTCACTCTGTATTTGACTATCAACCGCTCTCTATTCTCTAGCTCTCTGGAAGCCTGGGTTTGTTTCACTTCCCACAACTTTGAAGTTTCTCAATTTCTATCTGTCAGTAGTGACATTTCAGTGAATACCCAACATTGACACCTTGTCATTCACAGTAACAAAAAATTGCATAAACAGTATGTTTACAAACCAACGATCCACACATATGCACAGACCCCCTTAAGACATACAATCCTTTGCAGGATAGTTTTTGAAACTCAAAGCTCTGCTGTTTTGTCCCTTTTTGTGCAGCTTAATCAGACAGAGGATGGAAAGGGAAGGAAGAACCGATATCTTCCTGATGATTTTGAGATAGACCCCGACTTCAAACGACTTGTCTCGTACAACACCACTGCCGTCCACATCCCTACGGACATATACGAAGGCTGTAAGTTAAAACACACATACACATGCATAGTAGAAAAAGGGGCACAGTAATCTGTCTCACATCCTCCACACATCCCTCTACTATGAATAGAAATACACTGTAACCACCATGTCCCACCTTTCTCTATCCTTGTCATCACTATAGCCAGTATTTACAGTACGTTCCCATGATGTAGAGCTCAGCCTCCTAGCACTGTCTGTAGTGTAGACAGTTCCACACCAAGGCTAGGCCATTCTAGTCTATATATAGCTCAGATGCCAACAACCCAATGCCAAGCACACTTTAGACCCCTCTTTATCCTGGTCACCAGCTGCTCCTTTCCCTCATGTTTGCACTAACCACGCTGACCTCTCGGGACAGTTGAACAGAAAGTCAGTGCCTCATTCAATAATACGTTGTTTTTTTTCGTAGGTCCTTTGTACTTGCTCAAAGCTGTTCTCAGTTATTTTGGTGTTTTTATCAGAAACGTACATCCATGCTTTTCTTTTGTCATTGCTTTTTTTACTGTGTTCATTTTTCTTGCTCATTGTTTACATCATGAACAAAGTGAACATAGTGTTTTGAGCCATTTTAGCAATATTGCTATAGGGATTGCATTGTTGGTCTGTCGGCCAGTCCACTGCTATAGCCCAGATTGATGGATTGAATCAAAATCTCTACAGACATTCATTATCCCCAGAGGAAGAAACAGACTTTGTTATTCCTGTCTTTTTGTCGTAATGCTTCTGTGAGTCCAGAATGTCTACACAACTGTTATATAGATTGCCATGACAATTGTGTAAAGACATTCATGGTTCCCAAAGATGAACCATAATGACTGTAGTGATCCCCTCATGTTTTATCCAGTCTCACCAATATGTCAAAATCTTCACTTGCAAAACCTGCAAAACTGATGACACTCATTATCCTCAGCTGTAATTGTTTAATGCTAACTAACAAATGTTGGCATGCTAACACACTATAGTAAGTATGAACATGGTAAACAGTACACCTGCTAAACATGAGCATGTTAGCATTGTCACTAAGAGCATGCTTACATGCTGATATGAGCAATTACCTCAAAACACATAAGTACTTTATAAACACATCCATTTGTCCTAATGCCATTTGAAAACCATAGAATCTTCTGTGGTAGACATAAATATACTAATGTATGGGTAAGTGACTATTTACACAAAGCAGAAAACTTGCCCACACACACAAACATGTCCTCTAGATTAGAGCTTGCTTGCGCGCGCACACACACACACACACACACACACACACACACACACACACACACACACACACACACAAATGCAGAAATGTCTTGATATGCACAGAAACATATCGTACAAGTCATGTCCTTCAATGCAGACACTCTCATACCCTTCAAACACACACACTTAGTATAGAGTCTTGCATATAGATGGCGCAGACAGACAGGCAATGGGGACAACATAAAGAGAAGCTTGTGATGCAAAAATGACTAATAAAGTAGAAGTGACGTGGGATCTGATAAGATAATCCTAACGAAATGTAGATCAATCAAGAGAAACAGAATGTATGTTCAGAGAAATTTAGTAGAGCAACATTACATAATTGGCCTCGCACGCTGCTTAACATGATATTCCATTTAAAAAAAACACAAACTCAGCAGGCATCAAAACACTTAAACTATTTCCTTATACCCAGGCATCGACTAATGGCTTCCTTGGCATTGATTGAGCATTCAATGTCAATTTCAGTAATGATCGTCACACTGTGTTTGCTAAATGCAATGGACTCAGCCACATGACTTTAATGTCTTTACAGAGTGAGTAACTCCACATAAGTTGGTCTATAAATGTGCAGAGTGACGAGCCTCTGAGGCCTCTGACTGTACAGATTTTTTTTCATTGCCAAATGCACTGTTATTTTTAACTTGCATCAAATTCCCTCATAGCCTTTATTTCATATTTTATTTTTCTTTACCTCTAGTGGTTTTCTAGACGCTGATTGGCTGGAACAGTGTTTTGTGGATCGTGCACTCCTTTCTGTTTGTTTTCCTATTGTTTGGGGCTGTGTATTAACACAGTTTTCTATTCTATTCCAGATATTCGCTGAATTTGACCAAAAGTGTATTGGAATAACATCACATGCTATTATCTGTTTTTGATCATTTTTATTAACAAATCATTTAATGCTCCCTCTATTTCTCTATCTCAATTTCCATGGACGGGCTGCCACTCCGACTGGCCAGCACTGTCATTGTTGCCGTGTGTGTGTGTGTGTGTGTGTGTGTGTGTGTGTGTGTGTGTGTGTGTGTGTGTGTGTGTGTGTGTGTGTGTGTGTGTGTGTGTGTGTGTGTGTGTGTGTGTGTGTGTGTGTGTGTGTGTGTGTGTGCCACATACTTAGACACGCCCTGTTTTTTTATCCTGTTGTGTGGAGATGGAGGAAGGACTTGTTACTTGATTAGAGGACTCTGTCTAGACAAGGCTTGCGTCCTTGTGACTTTTACTGATGCTGAAGGAGAGATGTGTCATCAACATCATCTTTTTCAAATTGCGCTAGACTTCCTTTGCAACACCCACCCCATTTCTCTTTCTGTTTTTCCTCTCTTTGTTTGTTTTTTATTTCCTTACCCCTACCTTTTCCCCTTATTAATTTGCCCTTTTTCCTTTCTCCTCACCACCTTGCTCTCTTCTTCCTTGCTGTCCTTTTCCTCAACAGCTTTAGCCCTTCAGCCTTAATCACTCCACCTTCCCCTTATCCGTCTCTTCACTTTATTAAGCATATTAATAGTTAGGTGTGTGGAGACAAATGTGCTACTGTCTTTTTCCCCCGCATTAGTCTTTCTGATTGGAATCAATTGTCCCTGCGGATCCATTGTGGGTGGTCAGATTGGGATTCATTATCGTGTTTACGTGTGTGCGTGCATGCACAATGGAGATGAATCAGAGTTTGTCTGTGTGTGTGAATGTGTTAGAGAGAGAGAGAGGGGAAGAAACACCTGGGGTGTGAGAATCAGCATGCGTGTCACATCGCATACACCTACTGTACTGTGTATGGATCTAAGGGCTGCGTATGCGTGTCTTCTCACTCATTGGGCAGATTGGCGTGTATGAGATAAGAGGAGATGAAGGGAGGGCGTCGTGGCCTTGGCAGGAGATCCTAGGCTCTTCTGATGCCCGTTTGCATCAACGCTGTGTGGCACGTGTCAGCCCGAGACACACACACTCTTTGACGTGCTGAGATACTGTGACACTGTGTATGTGAGCGTGTTTGTATCGAAGTCACAGCCCCTGTGGCAAAGCTCACAGTGTAGAAAAAGATTATAATTTTGTGCACTCTTATGCCACTTGATACATGTCCTTTTTTGTGAGGCGTAAAAAGGCTTGAGTAATTGCTCTTGATTGCAAGGCACCAGATATTAATAAATAGGTTTTGCTCCCCTTCATCACCTCACTATGGCAATACCAAATGATCACCTATTTGTCAGATGGTCCTCACACATCAACTGTGTATGTTGATGTGTTACAATCATGTAACTGGAAGTGAAATGTGACTTTGGCTGTTTTTTACCTTTCCTTCTTTTCCAACGTCTTTAATTTTTCTGCCACTTGTGTGTTTGTAAAGGCAGGACCCGATTTTTAAGATGCGATTTAAGCATCATGGTTCAATAGATATAGAGATTGGATTAAGTCTTTCCCAGTCAGAATCAACTGGATGAGGACATATCATATATGTGTGGTGTAGCAATTCTAAAAATGTGCCTTCTGATCAAGTCGTTGCTTGTTATTTACTAAATATAGACTCTCAATATCTCTTAATGAGAGAAATTGACATGTGTTGATGATAGGATTTAAGAGAGAGATGTGTCTTGTGGTCTTTAATGGAAAATTATAAGAATGAGATACGCCACTAGTATGAATGGCCTAGGGCTGTAACAATACACCAAACGTCTGTTTGATGGCATAGTTTTGTCATTGATAACATCCCAGTTTGCAACACAGTAATACAGAAACCCTATTTATTGATATTGATTGATTTCAATGTTGATCAATCCAACACAAAAGAATATATTGTACCTTAAAATAATGTTTCCAAAATCGTTTCAGTAGTTCATTAACTCGTTGGAATGAGACATAAGAATATTGGTAAGAATTCCCCTCCCAACCTGTACGGGGAACAAAGAATAAAAGAGCTTTGGTGCCCACTGTAAAGGTGCTGGTTGACTAGTAGCTAATGCTAATGTAATTCTTGGTGGGTAATGTGAGATTACAAAACGGTGAAACACGCTCATTTATGTTTTATTTTTAGTATGATTGTTTTTACCATGGTTGACAACTCTCGCCTAGCTTACCCACAAATTCATCAGGAAAGTTAACTGTATAAATAGACAACATATCTAATGGTAATTTAGCTAGCAAGCACACCTGTCTTCCACCTCAGTCTTCCGGCGCTGCAAGGTGCCGCTTCTTTTGCTTTTTACCGTCTGTACAGTTGGCTAAATTTACCAGACAAAACAAGAATAAGACACCAAAAGGACTACTCGTAATTTAAAGATGTGGTAGCACTGGATCTGGACGAGAAGGATAACTCTGGGAGATGGAAAGGGGGGGTGTCGCGATTCTGCTTTCTCCCACCGCGACACAGGTTCGTGGAGCTGAGTGTCGCGATTTTTATTTTCCACATCATTGTAGCCCCAGTGTTGACCCAAATACTGAGGGGATTATTTTAGTTATTTAGAGGGAGATTCTATTTCAGTGCTGTGTAAATGCTTACAAAAAGGATGCGTTAGTACTCAGGTCACAATTAGTAGTGAGTGCTGAAGTATCAAGTACAGGACCCCCTCTGATACAATGATTACCGGTTCTCACCACTTTGGCCAACACCATGCAATTACTTTCAAATGCACAGGCAGTTTCAGCCACCAGCTAGCTGATGACAGGAAACACCACAGGGTATCGCTTGGCAAGACACCGCGCAGCTTTTTTGTCCTCACCACCGTCCCCCTCATCATTCACTGCCAGAATCCTGTTTGATTTGTTTTTGAAAACATCTACATGCTTCACAAGGGAATATGTAGTGTTACCTGTAGTTCTGGTTCCATATGCAATGCCCATGAATCATTCTTTTTTTTTTTCATGTCTTTGCTTTTTGAATGGCGTGATTTAACAGGCTGACATTGCTGGGCACCTTTGCTGAATATATTATCATCTGAAGCAAAGATATATCAGTCCTCATTTTGAGTTGTTGTAAATGGTGACCACTCAGTGTATCAACATTTACAAACCTCAAAAAGGTCCAACCAGAGTTTTGCAGGTTTGCAAGACCAGACTCATAAATCTCAATACTGTAACCAACTTGTTACCGTTATCAATTCTGGACCTGACCCAACCTGTTAATAAAAGACCCACAAACAAACTTCTACCTGTAATGGTCCTTCACAATTGCTCAGTGCCAGCTGATTAAAAGTATTCAACAAAAAAAACACTGCCAGTGGCTTCCTTCCCTCTCTTCTTCATTTCATCACCCTTTTTTCTGTTTACTGTTTTTCATAGACATTGGTTTATTATTCATCATGTAGTGTTTTTCCACCCCTGAAGAAAAACATGTTTATTGAAATTCTTTTAGCAAATGGTAATATCCTCGTTTTTTGCTCTAAGTGTGCAGACACGAAAACACACAAAAAACCCTCCCCTCCAAGGTTTCTCAGGCCATGGCACCACACCTTATAAATAGAGCCTACTGGCACTTGCGTACCTGCTGTGATACTTTTCATTTCTTCCTCTTATCATGGTGACCTCGACCAAGCGACAGAAACATTGCCACAGAGATGGATCCGTTTACATTAAAACTGTGATTTCTTCCAGTGTGTGGCTGACCTTGGAGGACACGGCCTTGCCACGCTTTTGATAATGCTGCTAAGGGTTAGTGGGGCCTGACCGGCCCATTTGGGATGTGTGTGTGATGTGTGTCTGCATCCGAATTCCTGTCGGAGACTATACAAGGTTTGTCAATTTAACACAGAAGAAACACATGAAAGATACACTGTGAGTAAGGATGCACTCTGCCTCTCAGACATTTATTTTGTCTCTCTTCCTTATCATGCACAGATACAAATCGCCTAATAGCTTGGTCTCTATATTGACTTTCTGCAGTGGAAGCTGCTGGACAAATGAAATACTGAATGTGATCTTTCCTTGTTCACTGTTCAGTATTGGGGGGAGGGGGGGGGGG